>NC_090649.1:77918463-78218463 GCF_040937935.1 Hyperolius riggenbachi | reverse complement strand
ACAGGCGTTTATCCTCGGTGACTTGATTTACTGCCGCCAGCCCATGTTCCAGCTTAATGTGAAATCTTTAAAATTGATCTTGATTCAGCGGCGTTATTAAGATCCCTTGTGTGGTGGCGTATATTAAAGCCAGACCCCTCTGTAATGTATAGTTGCTAATATTCGCCTGCTGCTCACTGGCTGCGGTAATAACAAAAATACATACTCTGTTACATGAGCCAAATGAGTGTGACTGAGAGAGAAAGCTATTTCAACAGGAACCGGTGATATTAAAGTAGTCAGGCTCATGTTGTGCTGCCACTTGACAGGCTTAATACCTGCTTATTAATATACAAAATGACCGCTAATGAAACTCAACTGTCACAACTCCCCCAACAACCCACTCCATTTAAAGGACACTTTCACCTTCGTTGGAACAATATGTGCAGCAGTGATCTTTTTGTGCCTGTATATCCCTGAATACAAGTCGACCTTGTGTATAAGTCACATCCGATATTTGACCCACGTAAGCTGGAATTTTTTATAGACTCAAGTATAAGTCTACCCAGCAAAGTTATTGGATGCACATTAGTGACCAGGAGCTGCATTTGGGGAGCAGGAGGGGTTAATGACTGCACTACATACAGTATTGCAGCCATTAGCCTCTCCTAGCCCTACAGTGCAGCCAATAACTTCTCCAGGGCCACAAGTGCAGCAATTATCCACTCCCCCTCAAGTACTGCAGCCCAGAATTCCTTCCCCCACCCCACCCTTTCCGTGTTGATTGTTGTAGGCAGGACTTTCAGACCTGTGGGTTTTATTTTTGCCATTTCCTTTATCAAGAAAGTGTCACTTAGCACTCGAGTATAAGTCAACCCGATACTTTTAATTAATAAGTCAGGCCTAAATTTCTAAACTTATAATTGGCTATATATGGTAATGTATATATATAGATTTATGAATAAACTTTTAATTCCAATTTGTAGCCAGCGAAGAACTTCCTAGACAGATGGCAAACTTCAATGTACTTATTTTCAAGAGCAACCAGTTGTTCAAGTGCAGATCAGTTGTTTTTATGGCTTTACTTATTATAGGTGCAAATAATCACAATGGTCACACTTGGGGGAGGCAAGGGAAGGGGTGTGAGCACTGAAAGGCACCATTGAAATTTTGCTGGGAGGCCCCCATGGGTTGTAGTTACGCCCCTGTCAGAAACTCCCTTCCTTTGCTAATGAGTCATTCGCAGATAGAGGGGGAGATCCTGCTCATTTTCAACACCAGGAATAATCCATTATCGGGTTGACACTCCTATCTGCCAATATCTGCTACAAACACTGTACAGAGGATGTGTATTATTTGCTCATGAAAAAAAAAAAAAAGTATTCTTTTAGCGGAGAAACATCACTTAAAGGCTGGGTGCACACTTAGCAGTGCGGGAAACGTCACATTTTTATGCATATGCTTTTGTGCATTTGCATTGCATTTTCCATGCATGTTCTATGCGTTTGCGTTTTTGTTCCCACACATGCTGTTTTTTGTGTGTGTATAAATGTGTTTGTGGTTCGCACATACAAAACGCATATTATTATTATTTATATAGCGCCAACATCTTCCGCAGTGCTGTACAGAGTATATATTGTCTTGTCACTTAAATGTCCCTCTGAGGGGCTCACAATCGAATCCCTACCATAGTCCTATGTCTATGTATGTATTGTGTAGTGTATGTATCGTAGTCTAGGGCCAATTTTGGGGGAAGCCAATTAACGTATCTGTATGTTTTTGGGATGTGGGAGGAAACCGGAGTACCCAGAGGAAACCCACGCAGACACGGGGAGAACTCCTTGCATATGTTGACTTGGCTGGGATTCGAACCGGGGACCCAGCGTTGCAAGGCAAGAGCGCTAACCACTACGCCACCGTGCTGCCCGCATATTCATTTTGAATGCGTTTTGCATGCGTTTTTCTATTGCGTTGTATGCAAATCTCTAGGAAGTCAACAGGAAGCTGAAATACATCAGAAAACATATTTTTTTTCAAAAACGCATATAAAAACGTATGGAAATTGCATACAAAACGCATTACATTGCATCACCATTGACTTTCATTATGTGTGGTTTTGAAAAATATGCAACAAGACCAACGTTTTTAAAACGCAAATCTCAAAACGCATACACATGCGTTTTTTGATGCAGCCCATTGACTAACATTACATGCATGAACGCTGCGTTTTCCGCAAAGCTAGCGTTTCTGCCTAGTGTGTTTCCTGCCAACGGGAACCTGAAATGAGAGGAATACAGAGGCTGCTGTATTTATTTTCTTTTAAACAATACAAGTTGCCTGGCTGTTCTGCTGATTTTCCTGCCATCAGTAGTGCCTGAATCACACACCTGGGAACAAGCATGCAGCTAAACTTGTCAGATTTTTGTCAGAATCACCTGATCAGCAGGCTTGTTCAGGGTCTACGGCTTAATGTATCACAGGCAGAGGATCAGCAAGACAACCATGCAACTGGTATGGTTTAAAAATTAAACAAATATGTCAGACTCCGTATCCCTCTCACTACAGGTTCCCTTTAAATGCCGTCTGGATAAAGCAGTAAGGCTTAGAAACACAACACGACTCCGTGAGATGAAAAGTGAATTACAAAATGAATATTAGAAACACACAATAAATTAAGAGGTTACAAGAAAAGGCTACATTACAAATGTATTTTCTTTTATCGTTACGGGGCCGCATTATGCCATTTGCAGAATCGGTTCTGCTTCCATGCACCGTGCACACACGCGGGCTTAGATTTCCGCATGGCGGGGAAAGAATGGCCAGATTATACAATGCATACATTAGCTGCTCTCAAAGCCCTTCTCTCTGGTGACAATGGTTACTTTTCTAATCATGTTTTCTACATACTTTTCTCTCGTACAACCGCAGACCGTTTATCTGTAATTCTGTTTTTGTGCAGGTAGGCCTAGATAACGTGTAATAATCGGTAATGGGCCTTTCACGTAGTTCTATTTTGTGTCAAAGGTAGGAGGGAACCCCCTGGTTAAAGCAAGATGACTGAATTGTTCTGACTAATTCTTTTCAAGGGGAATGTATGGAAAGTGAGGTGACGGACTTGTACACCTGGGAGCGTGCCAGATAAAGGCCAGCGATAGCCGCTTTGTCAGCTTGTTTCCAACCCAGGCGAATCTTTGGCTTTTCTCCCAGAGTCCATTGCAAAGCTGAGGGAAGCCAAGATGCATGCTGGACTGAGCAGCTTACCTCAGAGGTTCTGCCTAGTGCTATGAGAGTTGTCTTCTGCCCACACTGCTGTCTGATCCTGAAGGTGATACGGATGTTGTGTCATGTGACGTGATAACTGAGGTCAGAAAGGGGAGCAAGATGGCGGCATGAAAGAGGACGGTGAGCGGATAATTAGAATTGAAAGCTAAACATGCTATCCCAGCACATTCTTCTGCTTCCCTCTTGTCTGCACTATGGGGGCTCTGAAAAAAAGAGGGCATTTCTGAGGTCAAAGTTAGAAAAAGGGCAGTAATAAGGGGAAAAGGTAGTCTAACAAAAGGGGTGTTGATAGGTGTTCTATAAGAATGAATCAGAAATAGATTAAGAGGGAACTAATAGGCAGATTGGGTCATTGGGATTGGGCGTTGGGATTGGCAGGCATCCGTAACTGCAATTTGTGGGGCCCCCCCAGTAAAACTTTGATGGCCCCCACAGTATTTACACCCTTTCCCTTGCCTACCCCTGATGAAACTTACAGTCTTTGTGGCCCATCTTGCAAGACATAAGACAAGTGTGTCCATCATCACACCCATAACAAGTGTAACCACAAAAACAACTGATTTGAAGGATGGACCCCTTTATCGGAGGGAGTGAAGTAGTAGCTGGGGCACCTTACAGCTCTGGGCCCCTTCGGTTGCACGGGTTGCTTCCCCGTAGTTACACCACTGCACCTGTGTTAATTATTGGTAATGAAGTACTTTAGCAATGAATTGGGCATCCGAGGCTGATAGTACTCGATCAGCTACTATATAGAAATAATGGTTGTAGCCAACCACAGATGAGGTCTAGTGGTCATTTGAGCACCGGGGTTAGTGTAAGGAATTAGGAGGGGGAGGTTAATTTAGACAATTAAAGTAGGGTTAGTGTTAGAGTGTTAGGTAATGGGCTTAGGCACTAGAAGGGCCGAGTGTCGGGTAAGTGAAGTGTAAAATATTGATAAAGTTGCAGTGTTGCGACACATACTCAATATTAGGGATTTACGCTCTGCTCATCGTACGATAAGATTTTATGTGCATTATTCTGCCTACCACAGTTTAGTGCATACGTGTGTGTGTGTGTGTGTGTGTGTGCGTGCGTGCGTGCGTGCGTGCGTGCGTGCGTGTCGATCACACGAAAACGGCTTGACCGATTTGAACGAAACTTGGTATACAGACCCCTTACTACCTGGGATGATAGGTTCTGGGGGTCTCGCGGCCCCCCTGCACACCTGGGCGGAGCTACAAACAGCAAATCACATTTCACCCATTCAAGTGAATGGAAAAAATGTAAAAGGCTGCCATTCTCACAGTAATCAAGCCAGAGTCCCCACACTTGGCACAGTTGGTCACTTGGTGACCGAGGTTACAAATCCAGGAAAAGCGGGCGGAGCATAAAACAGCCAATCAAAATTCAGCCATTCATTTTAAATGGGAAAATGTAAACTGCAGCCATTCTTACACTGTTAATCGTAGGGTTCTCAAACTTGCCACACTTGGTCACTGGGTGAATAAGATTAAGATTTAGGAAAGTGGGTGGAGCCTACAACAGCCAATCAAAATTCACCTATTGCGTTTAAAGGGGAATATTTAAACTGCTGCCATTCTTACACTGTTTATGGCAGAGGCTTCAGACTTAATGCAGTCAGTCATTGGGTGACTGGGGTCCAAATTCACTAAAGGGGCGGGGCCACAAACAGCCAATCAGATTTCTTTGCTGGATAAACTGCTTCCATTCATACATTTTTGATGCCAGGAACCTGAAAGCTCACAAAATTGGTCATTGAGTGACAAGATTACACAAAGTGGGCGGAGCCAAAAACAAATTTTACTGGGAAAATATAAACTGCAGGCATTCTTACACTGTTAATGGCAGGGTTGTCAAACTTTGCACAGTTGATCAATGGGTGAAAGAGATTAAGATTTTGGAAAGTGGGTGGAGCCTACAACAGCCAATCAAAATTCAACTTTTGATTTTCAAAGGGAATATTTAAACTGCTACCATTCGTATACGGTGAATAGCAGATGCCTCAACTCTGGTACAGTTGGTCACTGGGTGACTGGGGTTCAAATTCAGAAAGGGGCGGAGCCACAAACAGCCAATCAGATATACAAAGTATTGATACCAAGGACTGATAAACTTGGTAATTGAGTGACTATATGTCAAGGTTACAAAAAGTGAGCGGTGCCAGAAACTTATTTTTTTTACATGGCAGGGTTCCCAAACTTGACACAATCGGCCACTGGGTGCCTGGGATTATTATTCAGAAATGTGGGTGGAGCCTACAACAACCAATCAAAATTCACCTATTGATTTTCATGGGGAATATTTACATTGCTGCCATTCTTACACTGTTAATGGCAGAGGCCTCAAACCTGATACAGTCAGTAATTGGGTGACTGAGGACCAAATTCACTAAAGGGGGTGGAGCCACAAACAGCCAATCATATTTGTTAGATTGATTTCAGCCATTCTGTTATTGGCAGGGTTCTCAAACTTGACACAGTTGGCCACTGGGTGACTAGGATTAATATTCAGGAAAGTGGGTGGAGCGTACAGCAGCCAATCAAAATTCATCTTTTTAATTTCAAGGGGAATATTTACATTGTTGCCATTCTTGCACTGTTAATGGCACATATTATTATACAGATAAGTGGGTGGAGCCTGAAAAAAGCCAATCAAAATTCACCAGTTGATTTTCAAGGGGAATATTAAAACTGCTGCCATTCTTGCACTGTTAATGGCACAAGCCTCACACCTGATACAGTTGGTCATTGGGTCACTGGGGTTCAAATTTTGAAAAGGGGATAGAGCAGGCATGGTCAAACTTGGCCCTCCAGCTGTTGAGGAACTACAAGTCCCACAATGCATTGGAGGAGTCTGACAGCCACAGTCATGACTCATAAAGGCAAATGCATTGTGGGATTTGTAGTTCCTTAACAGCTGGAGGGCCAAGTTTGCCCATGCCTGGCATAGAGCCGCAAACAACCTATCAGATGTGAAAGGAGAACGCCAGCGCATACCACTAAGGCTGCATCTGAAATGACCACCAGCTCAGTGTGTAGCACCTATATAGACTTTCTACACACTTCGCATTCAATTCAGATGCAAATCATATGCAAATCTGCTACTACTTATCATGCAAACAGTCTGGCAGAGGCGGTGTATGCCTGTGCGATTAACCATTCCATTGCAGCATGTGTTTAGGGATGTGCAGCCTTTCCCCCCAAGCCTATCAGATGTGTTTCATTTCACTGGGAAAATAAAAATTATTGATGCCAAGGACCCAAAGCTCACAAACATCGTCATTGAGTGACTGTGTCCAGATTACAAAAAGTGGGCGGAGCCAAAAACAAATTTCACTGGGAAATGTAAACTGCAGCCCTTCTTCACTGTTAATGGCAGGGATCTCAAACTTTGCCAAGATGGTCACTGGGTGACTGAGATTAATATTCAGGGAAGTGGGTGAAGCCTATCATAGCCAATCAAAATTCACCTGTTGATTTTCAAGGAGAATATTTAAATTGCTGCCATTTTTACACTGGTAATAGCAGATGCCTCAAACCTGCTATAGTTGGTCATTGGGTGACTGGGATTCAAATGTTGTAGAGGGGCGCAGCCACAAACAGCCAATCTGATTTGTTTAATTTCTATAGGAATATACAAATTATTGATGCCAAAGACCGCAAAGCTCACAAACTTGGTCATTGAGTGTTCGTGCATTAGGGTTAGAAAAAGTGGGCGGAGCCAAAACCGGTCAAATACATACACGGGCAGGCAGTTCCAGGTCATTAGTGGGCAAATACAAATTTCACTGGGAAAATGTATACTGCAGCCATTCTTACACTGTTAATGGTAGGGTTCTCAAACTTTGCACAGTTGGTCACTGGGTGACTGGGTTTAATATTCAGAAAAGTGGATGGAGCCTACAAAATTGAATCAAACTTTACCTATTGCTTCTCAAGGGGAATATTTAATTGCTGCCATTCTTGCACTGTTAATGGCACAGGCTTTAAACCTGGCACAGTTGGTCATTGGGTGACTGGGGTTCAAATTCAGAAAAGGGGGTGGAGCCACAAACAGCCAATCAGATTTTTTTTTTAAATTTCAATGCAAATTATTGATTCCAAAGACCGCAAAGCTCACAAACTTGTTCATTGAGTAATTGTGTGTTAGGGTTAGAAAAAGTGGGCAGAGCCAACACTAGCCAAATACATTCCTGGGCAACGCCGGGCAATCAGCTAGTATACCATATAATACAACAAGGGCATGTTCCCAGTATATAGCTGGATGTGCGATTTACCATTTACATGGGTTTGTGCTTTTTGATGTGCAATCGACTCCACGCTGCATTTCTGCAAGTTTCCACTCCCATTATTATCGCCAATAGATGCATTTTAATGATTGCTTGCAAAATATGTGGTTTTATGGGATTTTTGATAGAGCAGAGTGTTCTGTACACGCAGATAGAACTCGTTTTCACTTTAGTTCTAGTTTAGTTTAAGGTAACTAGTTTAGTTTAGTTTAGTTTAAGGTAACTATGTTGTTAAATCTCTAACAGATTTCCGTCCAGTTTACCCATAAACACCTGGGATTTCCTGAGTTGTAGTAGAAAACAAATGCACAAAGAATGTAGGATTTGGGATGCGCTCTCTCAGGTGACAGTTTGAGTGTAAAAGGCATGTGGTGGGGCTACAGACTTGTGACATGTTCTGTTGCTATGGAGTGTGAGGAGGGATGCCAGTGCAGTGTATGACGGAATGGCTTTCAGATTCCTGGCAGAGAGGCCCCTGACAGGTCGCCTGTGTACGAGGCTAACTAGCAACAGAGGCTGAGCTCTATAGACAGACCCAGCCTCTGTATGCGGATTGCGATGCAAGAACCCCACCTCGGGTTCTCTTTAAAGAGGAACTCCAGTGAAAATAATGTAATAAAAAAGTGCTTCATTTTTACAATAATTATGTATAAATGATTTGGTCAGTGTTTGCCCCTTGTAAAATCCTTCCTCTCCCTGATTTACATTCTGACATTTATCACATGGTGACATTTTTACTATTAGCAGGTGATGTCAGTGGAGGGAGATGCTCAGGGACGTAGAAATAGGGGTTGCAGAGGTTGCAACTGCATCGGGGCGCTTGGGCCAGAGAGGCCCAAAAGGGCCGTCACTCAACTACAGTATTAGCTTCCTATTGGTTCTGTGCCCATAATAATCACTTCTATAGATACTTTGAATAGTGGTAATCATTAACAAACTGTTCCCCATCCCCTTCTTGCACCTCTGACACTGTAGTTGCCTGCTCTTATTTCCCACAAGGCAACAAGGCTCCCAGAGTGTGATGTCAGAACCTTGGTCCTGACATCTCACTGTAGGAGGGGTTTCACCACAATATCAGCATTTGTGAAAAGGAATAGATTTCTCATGGGAAACTGGTATCAGCTACTGATTGGGATGAAGTTCTTTTCTTGGTTACAGTTTCTCTTCAACCTAGAATGGAACTTTATCCCAATCAGTAGCTGATACCCACTTTTACATGAGAAATATAATGATTTTCACAAACAGACCATCAGGGGGCGCTGTATGACTGATTTTGTGCTGAAACCCCTCCCACAAGAAGCCCTAAAAACCGCGGTACTCTGGGCAAACTGCCACAATGTAACAATGTTCACAGACAGGAAATGGCTGTTTACAGCTGTCTCTAACAGCCAGAACAGCTAGAAGCAGCTACATAACCTGCCCACAGTAAAAATGTCACCATGTAATAAATGTCAGAATGTAAATCGGGGAGCGGAAAGATTTTACAATGAGCAAACACTGACTAAATCATTTATACATAATTATGGTAAAAAATGAAGCACTTTTTTTACTACATTATTTTCACTGGAGTTCCTCTTTAAGGTAATGGTAACTAGCTTGCAGCCTCCAGGTGATAAAAACCACCCATCCTACCGGGCACCTCTAGTTCCTCTGCAACTGGAGAGTGCAGGTTGTCATGCCTAATGTACAACAAAGGCTGCTAATGAACAGAATTTCACGTAGCCATACCTATTAAAGCCAGCAGTCTGGAACTTATTAAACCGCAAAGTCCTGCAATGCCTTTCATGAAGCAGTAATGTATAGGAGGTCTGCTGCTGCCGCTTACTTACTGCTTAATTTTTCAGCTTTCCCCCCCCAGAGAGAGAACCGAGAAGTCTCTCGCCTAACAATGACTAATGGTTTGTACTGGAGCAAATCTGTCTCTACAAGTCACATTAAATAACCTAAACAACTATACACAACCCCAAAGAGCTTGCTGGAGCTATTAATCTGCCAGTTTGCACGCCGTTCCGTGTTTCTGGACGAAAAGCTGCGAATCGAATCATTTATTTGTAAAATGTATTAGAATGCAATCGGCTTAAAGGTACCTGCCAGGGAAACGTGAGCATTGTACATATCAACTGACTTCAAAATGACCCTGAGATGGGCCACAGCACTAAAATATACATACCTGTGGCTTCCTCCAGCCCCCTCCAGGCTAATCGCTCCCTCAACGTCCTCAGTCTTCTTCGCCCATAACTGGCCCCGAATAATCCCTCAGTTGGGCCAGTTGACACATGCGCAGTCCGGCCAGGCGCACTCCCCCGCCTCGCTCCCGTCGCAGGGGGCGTTACTACTACTATGCAGGTGCAGAACTACTACTGCGCAGCCGCAGAACGTTCCCTTCCCTGCGACGGGAGCGAGACAGGGGAGTGTGTCTGGCCGAACTGCACATACGTCAACTAGCCACGACTGGAGGATTTTTCGGGGCCAGTTGCGGACAAAAAAGAAGACTGGGGACATTGAAGGAGCGATCAGGCCGAAGGGGGCTGGAGGAAGCCACAGGTATGCATACATTTTTTAAGGGGCCCCACCTCAGGTACACTTCAAGGAAGGGTCGTTTTTCTGGGAAGGTCATACAGGCCCAAGTCTGGAGCGGCTGCTGCCCAAGGGAAGGGGCTTTAGTGCATATGGAAGAACAGGCTGAAAATGGGGGGAAACACATGGAAGAGCGGAGCTGTTGCCCTAGGGAGCCATACATGAAAGAGAGGGGCTGCTGTCAAAGCCGCTGTAATGTCTGATTGTGCTGCCCGGAAGCTCCCTTCCACACTGAGTAGCACGCATGCTCAGTGTGAAGTTAATGATGCTGTTGGAGGTAAAATACTAAATATCTTCACTTCCACACCTCTTACACTCTCCAAATTTTCAGAGTAGGGAGGGGACCCCCCGAAAGACCTCTATACCAAATTGCTGCCCCCGAGACCTGCTGGTTCAGGAGATAGGTTTCTGTAATCTATCTCCTGAACCAGCAGGTCTCGGGGGCAGCAATTTGGTATAGAGGTCTTTCGGGGGGTCCCCTCCCTACTCTGAAAATTTGGGGAGTGTAAGAGGTGTGGGAGCGGAGATATTTAGTATTTTACCACCAGAAGCATCATTCAATAGGAAATGTGGCCGCACAGTCTCCTACTACGCATGCGGGGCAGCGCAAATGAACAGAGAGCGTAGTCAGACACAACACCGAATCATCCACAAGGCAATTCTGCAGACTGACTTGGACTTGAATTATATGGTCTCCAAGACCTTCACTCCGTCACATGATCTTGTATCTAGTACCATGTTATCTGTCTCCCTAATTTATCTATTGTGCAATGCTGCGTAATATGTAAAGCTCCGTCTATACGGATCGATGTTCCTTATCAATTTATCGATTGATAAGATCCGTCAGGTCCGATTTTGCCGCCGCCGATTCCCTGCTCGTTCACCACGAGAGACAATGGCAGGGAATCGAGCGGAAGATAAGCGGCGCAGCGCGGGGACGAGGGCAGATCGAATCCGATGGGCGAGCGGGGACGCGGCGGGTACGCACGGGGGATGCGGAAGAGGCGATCCGGCGGATAATCGAGCTGCCGGATCGCCTCGTGTAGATCCGGCTTCAGATCTTAATAAATACAATAAACAATTATAATAGTAATCTCCTATTTCACGAACCTTCCAACAGCCTTTCTATGCTCTGATATGACGCAGGTCTGAGCTACAGGCCTTTCCCAATGAAATTGCAGGAACAGTTTAGAAATCTAGGCCAGGTTCTCTGGATCACTTACTGGATATTCCCCAATAATCTCCAGTCTTTGAGAACTTTTATATTTCTTGCTTATGCTTTAATCAGACCCAAATGTGACTATAGATCAAACCAATTTTGTGCTTATAAGAAGATAAAGTTGTCCCGATATCCCCCTCATATTTCAATAAAGTACAATGCAAATCAGCTCTTTGTAGATTAATTCCATGTTTTGCAACTCTTGTAGTCTAATTAAACTGTGCCTGTTTCATGTGGTCTTACAAGGCAATGAAATTAATTTCCGTTAATGGAATAAGCGGGGGGAAAAAAAAAATTTTGTGTCTCAGCTATTAGTGTTTTCTTTCTGGCTATAATTCAGCTATATTGCCTCTGATTTGCTCATAAACATTACTGCATAATAAAAATTATTAGGCAGAAAATTGTCTTCAAACACCCTGGGTTCATTTATCTCTTGAAATGGAGTAGAAGTAAAAAACAGGGTGTGCCTAGGAGAGAATATACAGGCGCCTTTCATGGAGGGAAACAGGTACATTATTACACCACAGGAGGATTAGTAAGGGCCAATGATAGCTTAAAGGGCAACTGAAGCAAGAGGGATATGGAGGCTGACATATTTATTTCCTTTTTAACCTCCTGAGCGATAATCCCGAGCTGAGCTCGGGGTAAATCGCGCAGGAGGATTTCTCAGGCCCTGGTGGGCCGATTTGCATAATTTTTGTTTTGTTACACGCAGCTAGCACTTTGCTAGCTGCGTGTAACTTCCACTCGCCGCTGATCCGCCGCTACCCGCCGTGCCGCGCAGCCCCCCCCAGACCCCCTGCGCAGCCTGGCCAATCAGTGCCAGGCAGTGCTGAGGGGTGGATCGGGACTCCCTCTGACGTCACGACGTCCATGACGTCATCCTGCCCCGTTGCCATGGCGACCGGGGAAGCCCAGCAGGAAATCCCGTTCTGAACTTACTCTGATCGCCGAAGGGCGCAGCGGCTATCATGTAGCGAGCCCAGGGCTCGCTACATGCTTTAAAAAAATAAAAAAAAATTAAAAAGTGCTGTGCCCCCTCCTAGGCGATGCAATTGTATCGCCCAGAGGGTTAACAATGCACATTGCCTGGCTGTCTCGTTGATCCTCTGCCTCTAATACTTTGAGCCATAGCCCCTGAACAAGAATGCAGCAGATCAGGTGTTTCTGATATTATTGTCAGATCTGACAAGATTAGCTGCATGCTTGTTTCTGGTGTGATTCAGACACTTCAGCAGCCAAATAGATCATACAGGGCTGCCAGGCAATGTGTATTGTTTAAAAGGAAATAAATATGGCAGCCTCCATATTCTTCTTACTTCAGTTACCCTTTAATGTTTTCTTTATGAGATGAACAAAGTTGTATGTTTTTGCTTTTATAGCGTAGAGGGTTTTAGGCTACAGCCTGACTGGACTACAGAGAAGAGTTCTGAATTCTTAACCCTTTCAGTGAGAGAAAAAAGCATGCAGAATATTTCCATACAGGATTGGGGCTACACATTCACATGTTTATCTCACCATGTTACATATAACTTCAGGCGCTGGTATATGGGCTACTCCTTGCTAATTGTTGTATTGTAAACATTAACCACAATAAGCTTGCAGTAAAAATCAGAGAGATGAGAACAGAGTTGTATTGTTCAGTCTAATTTTAAATTATTTATGCACACTAACATTAATAAAAAAATAAATACATGAATAAAACAATTCTCTATGGAAGTAGGCTGCAAAACATGGAAGGGTTTATTGCATATGGGGGGGAGGGGTACAGGGCTGTGGAGTTGGTACAAAATCATCTGACTCCAACTCCACAGTTTTTGAAACCTCCGACTCTGACTCCAGGTACCCTAAAATTGCTCGGACTCCTTGACTCCGACTTCACAGCCCTGGTTGAAATGAAGGGGGTGGTCTGCACACAAATAATGGTGGCTACACAAGGAAGAGGGGGTGCTGTACTCAAAAGAAGGGGGGTGCTGAGCACGGAAGAGAAAATGTACCAAGTCTAAACAGTGAGGGGCAGTGTACAAGAATGTTGACCAAGGGGCAGGGTCGGTTCTTTAATAGGGTCAAACTGGGCAATTGCCCAAGGCCTTAAGCTCCTTAGGAGCTCCACAAGTCAGGGACTGTAGCGCTAACAAAATAAGTGTCAGTGCAGTATAAAAATATGAGAAATCCCACATTCATTTTTACCAAGGGCAGATTTTTACCTAAAACCGTCTCTGCCTAAGAGGACAAAAAGCATAAGTCAGACACTTTAAATGAACAGCATTACTGGCTACTGCAAAAGTTGAGCACTTGATACCTGGCTGGGTGGGTGCAAGTTATGGGGGCCCTGATGGGAAAGATAGCAAAACAGGTTATCTCGGCATTCAGTGGCGATCACTGAAGCTGGGCGTCACTATAGCACTAATGCTGTAGTGCGCACCCCGTGTAAAAGTAATTTGGGGTTCCTGTGATCCCGGCAGACCCCAAATTACTTCTCGCTCCACCTTGCTATGGCTCAGACAGAGCATAGTTTTTAAAAAAAGAACTCCAGTGAAAATAATGTAATAAAAAAGTGCTTCATTTTTACAATAATTATGTATAAATGATTTAGTCAGTGTTTGCCCATTGCAAAATCTTTCCTCTCCCTGATTTACATTCTGACATTTAATCACATGGTGACATTTTTACTACTGGCAGGTGATGTCAGTGACACAATATGCTGCTTGTTTTTTTTGACAGATGGAAACAGCTGTAAACAGTAAAGCAGCTGTTATTTCCCACAATGCAACAAGGTTCACAGACAGGAAACTGCCAGGACCATGGTCCTCACAGTTTCCTGTGGGATGGGGTTTCACCACAATATCAGCCATACAGACCCCGCTGATGATCCCTTTGTGAAAAGGAATAGATTACTCATGTAAAAGGGGGTATCAGCTACTGATTGGGATGAAGTTCAATTCTTGGTCACGGTTTCTCTTTAACACCGCCGGGAATTTGTGCTGCAGCAGGGGTGAGCTGTCATTCGGCTTACCCTGCGCCCAACTTACTGGCCGCATTATAAAATGTACACAAAGAGAGAATATATGTGTAGCATAAATATAGATTATAAAAAGTTTCCACCTTCACCAGGTATAAGAGAACCTCAAAACATGCCCTACTTCTGCCGGCTGCCCAGTCTCTGCCTCCTCGTGTCCTTTCATTCAGCCCTTGTGCTTCCAGGCTTTGTGGCATGAAATCTACGCTCAATAGGTAGGCCGTGCAGCACATGAAAAAGCCAGGCAGCTTCCCAGCAGCAGCGGATCGGCCGGGGTATGACCAGCAGGACCTCGTGGGTCACTCGGCAGGTGATGGCGGAGGGGATCAAAGAGTAAAACCTCTATAAGGAAAGAATAGCTGTAGGAAAGGAACAATGTAATGAAATTCCTCTACTAAATCAATTATTTTGACGTTGCTATTACCCCGCTTACAGTCTCTAATTCCCACCCGCATCATGAAGCTTCAATCACACTGACATTTTCATTTAACATGCTGCTATTCAGAGGGAAAAAATGAAAAACACAGAACAATACCGATATATATATATATATATATATATATATATATATATATATATATATATATATATATATATATATATATATATATATATATATCTCCACTGGACATACAGGGCTGCTGAAATGTTTCAATAGGCATATCTCTGCCTGAGCTGAATACAGTGCAGGGGCAGAGAGGAGTCTGACTGCACCTTTCTTATAGGTGGACCAACATTCACATTTACTCACAGTAAATTGTTTTTTCTCTGGTTGACAATTTTCCATTAGAACAATGCTGACTTCCTGCGCTAGTGTCAGATGCTGCTTGGCTGGACTGAGCAGCAGTCTTTGCTCTCTTAAGCTCCTCCCTTATCCAGTCATCACATGAGGTAAGGATGACCTGTGAGAGGACACTCTTTTCAGGTGAATAAAGAGCTGACCCCCCACTTTCTCTCTATGACCCACAGCGGGGAGGAGATGGGCAAGGTCAGGTGATAGTTCTGTGCATAGAAAAATAAACTCCCACTCTGGTAGCTCTTATTGTAGAGCCTGTGGACAGCTCGTGTATGCATATTAGCAGCAGCTCCGGTGGAAACACATCTGTGCAGTAGCACAATCCATTCAGGCTCAACTTTTTCCACCTGTGTCCAAGCAGGTCCGTGCTGCTGCGAAGGTCCAGTGCGGTCACGATTTGGTGGGTTTCGTCACTGGACTGGCCTGGCAGAGGCCAGTCCAGTGACGAGGTGAGTATCAAAAAATGTTAGGTTGCAAACCTCACAGGTTGCAGACCTGAACTCAGAACTTCCTCTCTGCTCTAAAAGATAGCAGCAGTATAATAATGTTTAAAGAAAAACATTTCTTAGTTACAGCTTACAGAAATCCTGCAATAAATCTGCAGTGTGTCTACACACTGCTTTCATGGAAGCCAGGCTCGGATTTACATCATAGGAACCTATAGGCACAGATGTTCTGGCACCCTAGATTTCGCCCTCCATGAACCCCCTCCAAACCGCACCACAGGTGTGCTGACTGTCCCAGCTGTCACTTCTCCCTTCCTTCCCTTGCCCACCATAGGTAGCTACAGGTTTCCATTAGCATTGCGTAGCCAGAGGTACCCTCAGTGTTAAGTAGCTAGAGGTGCCCCGACTGAAGGGAGATCTGGTCAGTGGAATGCCGAGAGCAAGGTGAGTACAATCTCATTTATGCTCTGCTCGCACGTTTGCATAGAGACGGGCTAGGGGAGAAAAGTGAACTGCCTGTCCAACATCAGGCGCCTGTAGGCACGTGCCTACAGTGACTTATGATAAATCCAGCCCTGATGGAAGCAGACAAAGAGTTAACATCCTGTGTTTACTTATTAGCTGAGTGGGAATTAGGCTCTTCTCTCTAAAAACACACAGGGTGCATTTCTCTCCGCTTTCCTTGTGTCCTGTGCAAGAGTTCCGCTCCACTCTAAAGTGAGTCTAAAGCAGAATTCAAAAGAAACAACAGATACTTACCTAAGGAGAGAGCAGGCTCTGGGTCCTATGTTCCCCAACCCTGTCCTCAAGGCCCACCAACAGTGCATGTTTTGTGGAAATCCACAGAGGTAGCTAATCAGCTCTGCTGAGACACTAATTACCTCACCTGTAAATGTTGGTGGTTTTCTGCAAAACATGTACTGTTGGTGGGCCTTGAGCACATGGATAGGAAACTCAGCTATAGAGCTTTCCCATTCTCCTCATGGTGTCCTCGTTCCCCCTCTGGCTCTCCTGATTCAATCTCCCGCTGCAGGAGACTTCGACATTTTTCGGAAACACACTCAAGCTCCCAAAGACAGGTAGCTCTTACTGTGCATGTGCAAGTACATGAGAGAGGGCACTCGCGCATGCACAGTACAGAGCGGCCCGTCTGCCCAAATCCCAGGGGAGGCAGGGGAGAGCAGTCTACGACCGATGATTGGTCTCAGACTGTAACGAGGGAGCCTGTGGGGGAATGCGGACACTACCAGGAGCCCGGAAGGCTCTATAGGACCCAGAGCCTTCCCTCTCCTTAGGTGAGCATCTGTTTTTTATTTTAATTTTTTGCTTCACACTCCCTTTAACTGAACCTTATGTTCACATGCGGTACTGCAAGCTGCCTACCGACTGGTTATCATCTAAAAATCACGTTTCTCGAAATAGCCGATGTAAAAAGAAAACGAACCCAGGAGAACATAAAATAAATCATACAGCGTTCTGGCTGAATATGTCTCGGTTCGCTCCTCATTCTGGTTTTGTTCCAGGGTTAAGATGATTCCGAGCACTTTATAATCAAGATGTCATTATCCGAGCCCTATGCTGTCCATTGATTTTCTGCCAGACGCAGGAAGTTATCCCTCTTTGTTCTGAGCTCTGGCAGCGCAGCAATATTCTTAGCCACCGTCTCTCTCTATCTCGCCCCATCGCTGGCCATCCGTCTGTCCGCACGTGTCCTATCTGCATCTTCAATGTGTTGATTCTTCGCCGGTAATGATGCGGCCTAGTGGAAAAAATAAATGACTAGACAGCTGGAAGTGGAGCCGGCGGTTGCGAGGACGGTGCGATTTAATCACGCCAGGCACTAACAATAATAGCGCCGCACCACGCTGCTGTCAGAGATGAAGAAAGCCGAGCGGTGGCGGGGATACAAAGTAAACATATATGGCCACATCTTTGCTCCCCACCCCCATCGCACAATGAGGAGTCATTTTATCGGGACATAATGTGATGGGGTTTACAGTCCTTGAGGGATTACTGAAGGGTAAGCTTATTTTAGTGCAATAATCCTATTCATGCAGAGTTTAGCATTACTGTGATTATGACTTTTTCTTTTTTTTATAGAGATTGTTGCTTACGTACATCCAGTACTTGAAATTCAGGAAAAAAATCAATGTAACTAAAGTAGGACTCCAGGATCAGAATGCTGGACAAATATAAAGTCCATAATACATTTCTACTGTTTACATTTAAAGCGGACTCGAACTCAGAATTTCATCTCAGCTCTTAAAGATAAGCAATAGCATAATAACTTTTAAAGAAAAAAAACATTTATTTGTTACAGCGGATACAAACCCTTCACTAAATCTGCAGTGTGTCTGCTTTCACATAAACAGACATATTGTTATTTGATCCCTAAGCTGTGTCAGCTGACTGCCACGGCAGAGAGCTCATTTATAAACACAGGATGTTAAATGAGAACTGTAGTGAGAGGTATATGGAGGCTGCCATGTTTGTTTCCATTTAAGCAATACCAGTTGCCTGGCTATCATGCTATTTCTCTTCCTCTAATACTTTCAGCCATAGGCCCTGAACAAGCAGGCGGCAGATCAGGTGTTTCTGACAATTTTGACAGATATGATAAGATTAGCTGCATGCTTGTTTCTGGTGTGATTCATACACTACATCAGCCAAATAGACCAGCAGGGCTGCCAGGCAACTGGTATTGCTTAAAAGGAAAGAAATATGGCTGCCTCCATATACCTCTCACTACAGTTCTCCTTTAACATCCTGTGCTTATAAATGAGCTCTCTGCCGTGGCAGTCAGCTGACACAGTTTAGGGATTAAATTACAACTTGTGCTTAGACATAGATGAAGGGGAATTAGACAGGCTAAACCCTCTGTGTACATACAAGGTGCATTTCTATATGTTTTCCTTCTGTTCAGTGCAAGAGTTCAGGTCCACTTTAACCGGCGAATCGGCGGCGAGCGTCGGCGATCGCGTACTACACGCGTAGGAAAAAAAAATATGCAAATCGCCCCAGCGGGGCCTGAGAAATCCTCCTGCGCAGGTTACCCCGAGCTGAGCTCGGGATAACCGGCAAGGAGGTTAAAGAGAATCTGTAAGTAAAAATAGTGCCCCTATGGGGTACTTACCTTGGGAGGGGGAAGCATCTGGATGCTAATGAAGCTTCCCCCATCCTCCTGTGTAGCCCCAAACCAGAACTAAAAACCCAGAAAATCCGCCGACAAGCTGTGCACAGTAGTGTCTGCAGCATGTGGCAATATTTACCTCTGAGCTCCAGTGCAGGCACAGTACCGTCTCCCCCCTCCTGCTCCAGTGGAAATAGCTGAGCCCGATTGGATACACTTTACTGCATAGTAGAATGACCCGAGCAGGCTGAGCTATTCCCTCCACAGCCCGAGGGGGAAGATGGTACAGCGCCTGCGCTGGATCCCAAAAGTAAATATTGCCATTTGTTGCGGATCGAGGGGGCCAGCGCTGGATCGGTGCTGCACAGGAGGAAGGAGGAAGCCTCATTACGGTTCCAGAGGTTTTCCCCTTCTGAGGTAAGTACCCCTCAGGAGGTTACACATGAGATGATGAAATAGACATGTCTATGTACAGTGCCAAGCATAAAAATAACTATGCTATGTTTCTTTTCGTCTTTCTCTGCCTGAAAGAGTTAACATTTAGGTATGCAATTGACATTTTCTCTCCAGAGGGACCCAGTTGGACTACAGCATAATCCTCAATGATAAGGAACTACAGCCATAAAACACTTGCCTGGAAGAGAACAGCTTCTGAGTGCAGGAGATCGATAAAAAAAAACCTCAATAAAAAAACCTCAATAGTTCAACTATAGCTCTGGGACACTTGAAAGACTGTGTCTTTGAGCAGAGGCAATAAAACATTAAATCTACTGTACTTTTTTATATTTTTAAGCATAAAATAAAACTGATATAGAAAAAAAGGCATTTTTAGGAGTAGGAGGATAGATGCAATTGTTTATCTCATTGGTTTATTTTCACCCTGGGACACTTTTAAGGTATTTTATGTTACCTTAACTGATTCTATTTCAATTGAGGCATTTCGAGTTTTTTTGTTGTTGTTGTTGTTTTTACCATTACTAATAGTGTACTGGAATAGGTGGGAAGGCATAGAGTTAATTTGTTTTAGTAACCTTGAGCTTTAAAGTGAACCCAAGGTGAAAATAAACTGATGAGATAAACAATTGTATTAATCCTCCTACTCCTAAAATGACTTTTTTTTTATTTTTTAGATATTTCATGGGCTCATTGTATATTAAACATTTACAAAGTAGATTGATTGTTTTGTTGTCTCTGCTCAGTGGCAGCCAATAAGTATCCCTGAGTGAAAATACATGAACTATTGACCTTTTCCTATCTCCCTCTGCTCTCAGAAGTTGTATTCTGCCAGGAAAACTTTTATGTCTGTAATTTGCTTATCAGTGATGTTTACTATATTCCTGACAAGGTACCGACAAGACAGAAGCTGTCACTTCCATGCCTAAAAATGAACTCTTTCAGGCAGCAAAAAAAAAAAAACAAGTAAAACCGCCTGGTTATTAATATGTTTTGTACTGTACATACCCATGTTTATCTCATCACGTCACATGTCACCTCGGGTACACTTTGAAGCTGCTGTCTAGTGAGACAGAACAGTGAACAGCAATAATGACTAGGGTGGCAGGTTTTTTGCCTATAACAACATTTTCCATCTCTATTAATGTCCTATTAGGCACTGGGGATCCTTACATCCACCAGGGAGGGGCGCTGTTAGCCAATGCCTTCCTTCCATCCCCAGCAGATAATGTGCTAATGCCTCACCGCTGATCAGGCCCAGCTTTCTGCACAGGGGAAGAATAAGTGGTGCGTGTCATTGCGATGCTGTGAGGCTGTTAGCAGGTGCAGCCTGTATTAAGAATGCATTAATTTGGTGCTGAAAGTGGGTCAACAGCTCTATTTTATCTATTAGCTTTCTGCCAATAAACCTGAGCTTCATATGTACCTACAGCCGGCGACGCCTCAACCTCACATGCACCGCATTAATCCTCCGGGCAGCTTACCTCACTTCACGGGGAAGTTAAGGCGCTGAGGTTAGGCAGACAGCTCTTTGCTCAGATTGTGTCCTCACATTACACCGCCATCTAAAACGACATGTTCCTTCTGCAATTTATATACGCCAGATATGATTTCTACAGGCAATGGAAGGTGGCTGTCTCCACCCCAGACTAACACCCTATAAATGTGAGATCTATGCATGGTTAACAAGCAATGTGTTCTGTAATCAGCAGCACCAGAATAACTGGGATATGTCAAGGGCAGGGCTGGCGCTTCCATAGAGGCAAAGGGGGCAATTGCCCCAGGGCCCCAGAGCCTGTAGGGGCTCACTAAGGTGCCTCCCCTTCCCCTCCAGCTATGGTGACCCTATTCATGTCTGCAGAGAATGAGGAAGAGATGAAGTCCAGAGCATAGAGCACGGTGCTGCCTCCTGTGTCCAGCCTGGATTAGATAAGACTCTGATATGTGTACACTCTGCATTTGTCGGGAAAAAGATAAAGATAATAATGGGGACCGCAACAATGCTTTAGGGGACGTATGTTGGACACTTAATGATATTGTGTGAGGGGGGGCTGGGGCTTGGCAGCCAGCTCAGGGGCGCAGGAAGGTGAATTTGCTGTGGGGGAGGGGCTGTGCTGGGGGGCCCCCAAGTTACTTTTGCCCCAGAGCCCTATTGTAGCTAGAATGGCCCTGGTCAAGGGTGACGGGTGACTGACCTAGAGATAGCAGATTAGTGGGATCTACATTCGGGCTAAAAAGGACAACCGAGGTGACATGTGACATGATGAGATAAACGTGTATGTACAGTGCCTGGCACACAAATAACCATGCTGTGTTCCTTTTTTACTTTCTCTGCCTGAAATAGTTAAACATCAGGTATGCAAGTGACAGTTTCTATCTGGGTTGGGATTAGGTCAGACTATAGCATAACCCTCACTGATAAGTAATTACAGCCATAAAACACTTTCCTGATAGTAAATGGCTTTCTGGAGCAAGAAAGAGATAAAAAAAGCTTCAATAATTCATAGATTTGAGCTCTAGCATACTTCAATGAAGGTGACATTGAGCAGAGACAATGAAATAGTAAAAACTTAAAAACTAGATTTAAATATAAAATAAAACTGTGGGATAACTAAAAAAAAGTCATTTTAGGAGAAGGAGGATACAGTGTTCTCCCCAGAATTTTTTCCAAGCCGGGTGGTGTGACAAAGTAGCCGGGTGGGGGAGAATGCAGGTTCAGCGCTTCTCTGCACATCTCTGCTTACAGCATAAGAGCGGATCATGAGGAGGCAAACCGATGATAGCCGGGTGGTCAGCAAAATTAGCCGGGTGGAGCACCTGGGTAAAAAAGCCTGGGGAGGACACTGCGATAGGTACAATTGTTTTTCTCATCAGTTTATTTTCACTTCCGATGTCCTTTAACGAGATAGGTGCAAAGAAAACAAGTCAAAATAAGCCCAAAGCATCCAATCAAAATTCTTGTTTTCCTTTCCAGCAGAGCAGGATCATCCACCAGGCACCCTAGGCAGGTGTATGGGGCCTAGTACAAGCATGCCCAGTTACTACCAATTTTGGCCCGAAATTGGTCAAACGTATCAATCGGACATGCTGCAAGATATCAGGCCAACGTAGTCAATCTGGCGCGCGGCAGTAACAGCGTGCGGTATCGGGGCAAGTGATGAACACAACGGAACCCCAGAACTGTTTCCCCTAATGTGAATCAGCCCACCGCCCGTGCACTTAATACTTTACCTGTTCACTGTCTCCCGTCATGATGCCCATTCATCTTCTGCATTGATGGTGGGCTTCCGCAAAGCATGTGGCATGTGTGACGTCACATGCCCCACATGCATAACGTCGGACGCCCGCCCGCAATGCGGGGTCTATGGTGGGAGACAACGCACAGGTAAAGTATTAAAGCGGTATAAAACCCCGACATAATATTCAATGAAAACATGTTTTCCTGCTTTTTATAAGCCATACAGTTATCATATTTGCATTTGTGCAGAAGTATTATTATTCATTTAGAAAAATCAACGTTCCCAAAAGTACAGTTTTTTGCTTTGGGAGCTAACTTTGCATTTTATTAATATTTCATTTTGTATTGAAGGCAGACATGTTTTGACTTTCTGTCTGTGTCCGGGAGGTTCTCCACAGTCAGAGAATGTGTCCCATTCCTCACTTGATACATTTAAGTAATCACAAGATAACATAATCTACACTTCGGATGTGTCTGCATTTCACTGCACTGAACTGTCCAGCCCTGTGTGTAACCCCTTGAATGCTGGTCTAGTAAAAAAAAAAAATGCTGGTTGTATATAATATGCTGTAAATATTTTTTAGAGCAAAGACATGCTGGGTTTTATTCCATTTTAAATGCTCAGGCGGGGGACACATTTACATTAGGGGGCAGCGACAGAAGTGGCAGATGCGGGGTCACAAAGATGATTAGGTCTGCTAGTGTATGGGCAGCCAACAGATCTCTCTCCAACCAGATTCGATCAGCAAGAGATCTGTCTCTTGGTCAATCTACCCTTACATCATCTGATGCATGGGCATCTTTAGACACCACTGCAGCCAAATAGACCAGAAGGACTGCCGGGCAACTGGTCATGTTTAAAAGGACAAAATATGGCAGCCTCCATCTATCACTTCAGGGGTACTTTAAAAGATCCAATCCAGATGTGTTGGAGGTGTTTGAAGATGTCTGGAGATACCTTAAAAAATAAATAAAAGAAACGGGTCTTTAAAGGATACCCGAGGTGTCATGTGACATGAGGGGATAGACATGTGTATGTACAGTGCCTAGCACACAAATAACTAGGCTGTGCCCCCTTTTTTTTCTTTCTCTGCCTGAAAGAGTTAAATATCAGGTATGTAAGTGGCTGACTCAGTCCTGACTCAGAAAGGAAGTGCCAACAGTGTGACCCTCACTGATAGAAAATTCCAACTATAAAACACATTCCTAGCAGAAAATGGCTTCTGGGAGCAGGAAAGAGATACAAAAGGGTCATAGTTCATAGATTTTAGCTCTGGCATACTTCAACGGATGTGTCATTGAGCAAAAACAATAAAACGGTTAAAACTTAAAAAGTAGATTTAAACATAAAAAAAACTGTGGAATATCTTAAAAAGTCATTTTTAGGAGAAGGAAGATAGATACAATTGTTTATTTCGTTCGTTTATTTTCGCTTTGGGTGTCCTATAATGCTTCGGAGGCCTGGTGACGAGCAGGGAAGTGTTCCATAATGAGATTTTCTCCCTGCAGGATTTTTGTTTAGCGCAATGTCAGGAGTTCTGCTTTAATCTCAAACACATTCTCCAAAATCATTTTTTTTTATTTTCTGCCGATACACGACTTAAATTGCGCTTTTTTTTTCCTGTTTGATGTTCGGCTTTATTTAAGGAAGAAAATTGAGGTTTCTGGCCTCTTATATTATGCATCAATATTCCACGACAAAAAAAAAAAAAAAGCAGAGTTGCAGGCGGCGCTTTAGCACAAATCTTATTTAGCAAGCCAGATGGCCAGGCAATTGAATTCAAGAAAGGAGAAGAGACGCTAGCAGAGACAAGCACTTCACCGGCTACACAAATGAATCTTTCTGGAAGGAGCCGGCCAATAGCTGCAAAGCCTGGCAAGCAAGCCGCTGGTTGCGACTCGCGGACACGAAGGGGGGAATAAAGAATAACAAAGGAGCGAGACTGTATTCGGTGGGCCCCGGGAATTACACACACCGATCTGCCAGTGTTATGATTTGAGAGCCACTAACAAAATTAACAATATATTTTCCAGTGTAGGCCTGCCATCTGCTCTGTGTGAGTTACCATAGATTTTACTACTTGGATGTTCTTGGAGGAAATTGGATTTTTTCGGGGGGCGATGGAAAACGGAATCGCTGGGGAAAGTCTATAAAACATGTGTTTGTTCATAAACGCTACTGTCCAACATTCCTGATTCAATCAAAAGGCCATTTTTCCCATTCCTGAATGGGGTGGGATGGACAGAGGTGGGCAATGCACTTCCAAATTGTAATTTAAGGGTAAATGGAGAATTTAAAAAAAAATTGTATGGTTTCCAAACCTGACTTTTGCCAGTCTGTCGCTGGCTACCTTCAAAATCTAGGAGGACTTTTTTGCTTTACGGGAAGTCTAACAGCAAGCTCTATTGTGAGGAACATACACTGACTGCAGTAGCTGTCAGGACAGTCACGAGACCACCTCAGCAGCTACTGGTGACACTAAGGACCCTTTTTCACTGCACAGCTGAATCGCAAAATCGCTAGGGATTTTTAAATCACTAGGGTTGCTACTTTATCAGAGAAATCATGAGAAGTATTTTCCACTATAGTGATTTGATTTGCAAATTGCAATCGCTTTCTGGAGCCATCGTAAGAAGAGTGATAATGCAATGCTAATGAAAAATCCCAATTGCATAACAAAATTAATGAAAAATCGCAATCGCTGGCGTTAGTTAGTTGTGATTGCTAGTGGAAGAGGGCCTTAAAGGTGCATGCATTTGGGCTGTAGTACGTACACTAGATTTTGGGCAGAGGCGGCATCAATTGGCCAACTTGGCTGAAAACTATCTAGCTTGAGTATAGAGCCATAAAGCCTGGTGCACACTTTCAATTGTGATTGGCCAAGCATTGACCAATTTTACCACCTCCATGTAGTATGAGAGTCAACAGATATTAAATATTATGAGCAGGTTGTGTAGGTAAACCCTCGCACTACATAGAGGTGGTAAATATGGTCAGTGATTGGCCAATCATAACTGAAAGTGTGTACCACTTGGCCAATCACTGACCAGTTTTACAACCTGCATGTAGTATTAGGATTTATCTGCACAATTGCTTATAGTGTTTAAAGGGGAACTGAAGAGTGAGGTATATGGAAGCTGTCATGTTTATTTCCTTTTAAGCAATACCAGTTGACTGGCTGCCCTGCTGATCCTCTGCCTCTAATACTATTAACCATAGCCCCTGAACAAGCATGCAGCAGATCAGGTGTTTCAGTGGTTCAGACTTTAAAGTCAGATCTGACAAGACTAGCTGCATGCTTGTTTCTGGTTTTATTCAGATACTACTGCAGAGAAATAGACCAGCAGGGCTGCCAGGCAACTGGTATTGATTAAAAGGAAATAAACATGACAGCCTCCATATAGCTCTCTCTTCAGTTCCCCTTTAATGTCTGTTGACCTTCCTACTACACAGAGGTGGTAAAATTGGTCAGTGATTGGCCAATTAAAATTGTATAGTAGTAAGCACCTTAAAAAAGGGAAAGAGTTTAGGGTCAATAAGGATGTCACTAACTGGAGCACTGAAAAAGATGGATGAATGCAGGAGATGAACAAACATGCGTTTGGGAGTTTTTTTCCATCCGCAGACATACATTTTCTACCGCTCGGTAACCATGTGGCTGAATAGTCCAGCTTCGAAGGTGGGAGTAATCGATGTCACATGAAGCATGATGTGGACTGCAACCACGTGACCCTGTCCACTAGCTTGGGTGCTGACTTGCGGTGTTTGGCATAAGTCAGGTTTCCAAATGCAGGAACCCAAATTCCAACACAAATTGTTAGTGATAAAAAAACACCCCATCCCCAAATCTAAATATCATACAAAGCAAGAGATCTTGGGTACTAACATATTGCGTTGTAACTGATTCCGTTTTGCACACCGTAATGACATGCAATAAAAAGTCTATAAACAGCGAACACCTCATCAGTTGCTAAAATTGCACACGTTGATTTGCACAATGTAGGTATGTAAAAAGTACCATCAGCTGCACATACACAATACTTTTTTCTGCATGTTCCATGAACTCTACAGGCATGTATTGGTCGGCTCTTACTTGGATTTGTAGCCACCCATAAAGGTTTCAGAAAAATCCAGGGGATCCACTTTATTTAAACATAGTGACTAGAGATATCCCGAACGGTTCGCCGGTGAACGGTTCCAGGCGAACTTCGGTGGCTCGCGTTCGCCTGCCAAAGGCGAACTTCCTAGAAGTTCTATTCGCCCCATAATGCTCTATTGAGCAAAACTTTGACACTCTACATCACAGTCAGCAGGCACATTGTTGCCAATCAGACTGCACTCACTGGTGGAGCCCCACCCCCCTTATACAAGGCAAGGTCCTTGAGCCATTTGACTCACTCGTCTGCCTATACTAATTAGTTAAGGGACAGCTGCTACACACTCTGCTAGGGAGAGTTTAATTAGCCTCTTGTGGGCTTCTCCTTCCTCTTCCTTCTACCCTTCTACCTATTCCCTCCTCCCTCCTACAGGAGGTAGAAGGGTCTCATCTGCCAGGGAATTCCAGTATTTCAAAAACCAGCTTACGTACCGTGGCTGGGAATTGAACACAGGTCTCAGTGTATGGTAGGTAACTAACATATCCATTATACCACCAACACTACTAGCTGAAACTAGCCTAGCATGTACCATTTATGCTTGCTCAATCCAAGAGAAAAATTAGACAAGACAAATAACATTTATATCACACTTTTCTCCTGGCGGACTCAAAGCGCCAGAACTGCAGCCACTAGGGCACGCTCTATAGGCAGTAGCAGTGTTAGGAAGACTTGCCTAAGGTCTCCTACCGAATAGGTGCTGGCTTACTGAACAGACAGAGCTGAGATTTGAACTCTGGTCTCCTGTGTCAGAGGCAGAGCCCTTAACCATTACACCATCCAGCCACTGCCTAAGGATATGTAGCCAGGCATGGTCTTGCCTTTTGTGTTTAACAGTTGTCAAGAGAAAAATTAGACAAGATAGCAGTGTTAGGAAGACTTGCCTAAGGTCTCCTACTGAATAGGTGCTGGCTTAATGAACAGACAGAGCTGAGATTTGAACTCTAGTCTCCTGTGTCAGAGGTAGAGCCCTTAACCATTACACCATCCAGCCACTGCTTAAGGATATGTAGCCAGGCATGGCCTTGCCTTTTGTGTTAAACAGTTGTCAAGAGAAAAAGTAGACAAGATAGCAGTGTTCTGCATGCGCAGAAAGTGCCCGGCAACAGGCGCGCGATCGAAGACGCACACCGCCGGCCTCAGAGCAGCCGTACTACTCCGGGTCATAGCGACCCGGAAGTAGTACAGGGTGAGGTGTTCGTCGGCAAACGGTTCGGGAACCGTTCGCTGACATCTCTAATAGTGACACAATTCCATTCTATAGACCAACAATTCGTTTTGGGGCCCCGTGGGGTCCCCTTTGCCAAGGTAACAACACAGAATGGTGACATTTGCTCATTGGTGGTGTGGGATTCCTTGCCTGCCTTGGATAAAGGTTTCAGAGGTAACTGTATTTTACAGGTAATCAGCAATATACCAGATCAACTGAGAGCTGTATCACACACAAGTAGGGACTAGATTGTGAGCCCCTTCGAGGGACAGTTAGCGACAAGACAATATACTCTGTAAAGCGCTGTGGAAGATGCCGGAGCTATAAAAATACTAAATAATAATAATACAAATAATAATAAATGTACTAATATACTGTATACTTCAGCAGCTGCAGAAAAGTTTATGGTATGCAGCCACTAGAGGGTGCATATGTAGCTCAGCTGAAATTATTGAACAGAAATCATCAATGAGATGCACATTTCTCAGAGTTTGCTGCAAATAGCATGCAACTTGGAACTGGCCAATCAAACGCTGCAGCTACTGAATGAGCGATACATGGACCTGAAATAATAAAAAGCTTGGCACAGGGGAAATAAGCTGGTTTACCTGATCCATTTAACCAGCAGTATTAAAGGGAATCTGAAGCAAGATGTATAGGGAGGCTGCAAGGCTGCAATATTTATTTCCTTTTAAACAATGCAAGACAAATAACATTTACAGCGCGCATTTCTCCTGGCGGACTCAAAGCACTTGAGCTGCAGCCACTAGGGGCGCACTCAGTAGCCATGTCAGGGAGTCTTGCTCAAGGACTCCTTGCTGAATATATGCTGGCTTACTGAACAGGAAGAGACGAGATCTGCACCCTGGTCTGCTGTGTCAAAAGCAGAGCCCTTAACCAGTACACTATCCAGCCACATTCGATACACATTGCCTGGCTGTCTTGCTGATCCTCTGCCTCTATTACATTGAGCCATAGACCCTAAATAAGTATGCAACTCACATATCTGACTCAAGTCTGACTAGATTTGCAGCATGCTTGTTCTAGGTGAGTGACTCCGACACCACTGATGCATGGATCAGCAAGTCTGTCAGGCAACTGGTATTGTTTAAAAGGAAATAAATATGGCAGCCACCACATCCCCCTTACTTAAAGGACTACTGTAGGGGGGAAAAACAGGTGAACTAACCTGGGGCTTTTAATGGTCCCCCGCAGACATCCTGTGTCCGCGCAGCCACTCAGCGATGCTCCGGCCCCGCCTCCGCTTCACTTCTGGAATTTGCAACTATAAAGTCGGAAAACCACTGCGCCTGCATTGCTGCGTCCTCGCTCCCGCTGACGTTACTAGGAGTGTATTGCGCAGGCCCAGTACGCTCCTGGTGATGTCAGCAGGAGCAAAGACGTGCCTGCGCAGGCGCAGTGGTTTTCCGACTTTATAGTTGCAAATTCCAGAAGTGAACCGGAGGCGGGGACGGATCATCGGTGAGTGGCTGCGCGGGCACAGGATGTCTGCGGGGTACCACTAGAAGCCCCAGGTAAGTTCAACTCTTTTTTCCCCTACAGTAGTTCTTTAAGGTGCCCCCTTTAATCATTCTGCGATTTGCAAGCACCAACTCCAGCTTCCTGGATGAAGCCAATGAGCTTTTCAGGAGAATTATCTTTCCGATCGCCACTACAGCACCCGTTCTAGTATACTGGAGGCGGCAGCCACTGCGTGGGGAAACACAGCAGTGACAGGTCCACTTAAGTCGTCATTGCTCTTTTTCTATGGAAATTGCCGTAAAACGGGCTGGAATAGGCACACTAAGCAGTTTCAGCTACCTGGCCAATTTATAATCAGCCCCCTGAAAATCCGCGGCTGTAGCGCCAGCTCTCCCGGGAGGTGCGCCATAACAACGCATAAAACCAAGGCTGAGATGCTCTGCTGCCTTTATTTGTTACTTATAGATGCACATAAATGTATACTAAACAATGCAAATGCCAGCCGCTTGCCGCGCACTAAAGATATGACAACAAGATGTAAAAATCCTGCAGGATTAATGGGGGGAGAGAAAAGAGTAAATCTCCTCTATCAAACGGCAAAAAAGAAAACTAATGAATATCATGTGGCTGAGAAACGGGCAAATGTTTTATTTATAACACAAAGGCGTCGGTGCGGCTTATCATCCTCTACAGCAGATAGGATCGTCCCTGCTTGTATAAAACACCAGCCCCTCTCTTCTCCAGGCCTGGATAGAGGCACAACGGGAGGCAGCACTCATTCCTCCACACTCACTGCTTCTTTCAGTGCGAGGGGGAAGAAAATAACTTCATTTTTACTTTATTGTGCTGCTCAAAATGTAAGATTGTGTGTGTCGGCTTCATTCCCTATGTGGCGGATGTGAAGAGCAATGGGGCAATAGAAATAGAGTTACAATAGAAGAAATTCACACTTTTTTTTTTGTTGGGGGGGGGGGGGGGGGGGGAGGTTACATTATAAAAGGATCATACAGGTGCTTTTTCTAGAGGAGAAAACCCAGGTTTGCAACAGGTCTGTTCAAGAATATAGATCTAATTGCAATCGTCTTGCCATCGCCATGTCGTCTTGCTGTTAAACAATACAGTATAATCTTGTTATAGTAAACGCTGATATAGTAAAACTTCCGGTAAAGGAAGTTAAATTGCCATGCCCCAGACGAGCCCCATTATAAGTATAATGGTAATAACCCACTAGGTCGTTTTTGCTGTTAGCATTTTGGGATCGCAGACAACTGGCTGCGATTCTTAAACATGCTTTGCCAATGAAAGTGATTGGGGAAGGGGTGGGGGGGTTGGGGGGGGGGATATTAGTGCGATTGCAATTAGGGATAATTGCAATCGCAGGACATGCAGGATTTTGAGCATGTTTGCGCTCAATGCAAAGTATATAAGTGCTGCATAAATTGCTTACCAAAGCGATTATGCAGCTCTTTGGGGGGACCGAGCGATTAGCTTATTAAAAAACTTTATTATACTTACCAGGTCTCTGTATTGTCTTCTTCCATCTGTAGCCACGCCCCCTAAAGAAATAGGTCACAGGCGCTTCTCTGATTGGTCATAGAGAAGCACCTATGACCTCTTTCTTTAGGGGGCAGAGCTACGGACGGAAGAAGGATTCTTGGTAGGTATAGTGAAGTTTATTTTAAAAAAATTGCTAATCAGAAGCGCTGTACAGGTAATCGTGATCGTAAATGCCCTAAGTTATCGCTGGACACAGCGCTGCAGCGATATTACAGTGGGTTTCAGGCCTAAGGGAGTAATGCCTGGTATAGTAAACCCTGATATAATAGAATTTCTGTTATAGTAAACCTGTTTTTTGGCCCCTGTGGTATTCTGTATCCGTCAATAGTGGGCATATGTCAGTCGGAGACCCATGAGCTGTGGTTGGTGGGCGGGCTGACAGCCACTTGTAGCCTGCTCACTATTTGCACACTACTCTGGGCCTGCGCGGATTACCTCAAATGCACCAGCCGGTGAGACCTTTACTTCCTATGTAAGCTGCTGCCTGATTACCGAGGGAACTGCCTGTCATTATAATTATTATTGAATATTTATATAGCGCTGACAACTTCTGCAGCACTGTATATATTATATTGTCTTGTCACTTAACTGTCCCTTAGAGGAGCTCACAATCTAATCCCTACCATAGTCATGTGTCTATGTATATCTTGTGTAGTGTATATATTGTAACATAGGGTAGATGTGGGTGGAAACTGATGCGCCCAGAGGAAACCCACGCAGACAACTCTGTGCAGATAGTGCCCTGGTTGGGATTCAAACCCAGGGACCCAGCGCAAGAGTGCTAAGCACTACGCCACCGTGCTGCCGTGTCATCTGTGACTTGCTTGTGCACGGCTGCAATGCTACAGTATCATCCAAGCTGCACAGAAATGTGGACAGAGGAGCACACTATCAGTACTGTACCTGCATTGACTAGTGAGACCTATGCTTCCTGTGCAAGCTATTGCATGATTACTTCATGCAAATCCCTATATATTGATCACTGTGCATTTTGATATATTGTATACATTGTCTATGCTCGCTTCCTGAAGCAAAAGCAAATGACTCCCAATAGCATTAAAACAGTATTGTAGTATACTTTATGTGCCTGAGTATAACAATTTCTGATATATAGCACACTTTTAATATAGTAAACTCCTTTTCCCGGTCCCTTGGCGTACTATAATGGGATTCTACTGTAACAATATTACTGAGAGATAGAGGACCTTTCTACTCACAAATAAAAGTCACACATCCATCTAAATAGCGCAATGTGATAATTACATTAGCAATATTAAAGCAGGACTTTCTATTCACGCGATGTGCTGAAAGGACAGTGACGTATGAATTTATAGCATCTGGCTGTGACAAGTGTACACAAAGTAATCAAAGTGTCACTGCAAACATTATTACCTGTTTTAGTTACCTTGTGTAATCAGCTGTGCTATTTATTGATAATAAAAGCCATGCGAACATATGTCATTAGCGGCTATAGGCAGCGTCTTTCTGCTGTGGGTGAGTGACATGTTTAGATGAAGGTTAGCTAAATATATCATCATTATGGAAAAATCAGTCATTATAATTTTAACCATACAGTACAAAACTGACAGTTACTTAATAGCCTTGCGGTACCTTATGTTTATTGTTCTTACAGATTGAGATTTTGAAATTCCCGCCCCCTGTCTGAAATCTGGCCCTGGCAGTTTTTTTTCTTTCCTAGCCATGGGCGCAAAGGATGCTGGGGGACTGATGTCATGACTCCACCCAGGGCCGGGCCGAGGCATAGGCTGGAGAGGCTCCAGCCTCAGGGCGCAGTGTAGGAGGGGGCGCACAATTCATTCAGCTGTCATTCCTAATTGTGTTTGAAGCAGAAAGAAATAAGAAAAGGGAATACATGGCAGTGACTGCAAGCCAGATAACTAGATATTAAGGTGTTGGGGAGATTGTGGGCCCTGTGGCGCCTCTTAGTCTAATAGCAATCAGTGTTTGATGGCTCGGGTAGCAAGGATGGAGGGGCGCACTTTGGTGTATCAGCCTTGGGTGCTGGAGGACCTTGTCCCGGCTCTGACTCCACCCCCCATGTACTGCTCCCAGCCCACACCCATTGTGAAAAGAGATTAAAGGTCGGTTGACACTTGATTAAAAAAAATGTATCCGTGTCTCCGCTTTTTGGCCCGGGTCAAAACCGGAGCCATGGATACCAATGTTTAACCATTTCAGCCCGCGGGTATTTTTCACCTTATGCATCCGAGCAATTTTCACCTCCCATTCATTCGCCAATACCTTTATCACTACTAATCACAATGAATTGATCTATATCTTGTTTTTTCCACCACCAATTAGGCTTTCTTTGGGTGGTACATTTTGCTAAGAATTTTTTTTTTCTAAATGCATTTTCACAGGAATGTTAAGAAAAAAATGGGAAAAAAATAATTATTTCTCAGTTTTCGACCATTATAGCTTTAAAATAATACATGCTACCATAATTAACCACCTGGGCGTTACGGACGAGCTCAGCTCATCCAGTAACGCCGCGGTGGATTGCTCAGGCCCTGGTGGGCCGATTTGCACTTTGCTAGCTGCGTGTTTTCCCGATCGCCGATGCTCACCGCCGATCCGCCGCTAGATGATGTCAGTCCGATCGTCACTATGGCGACGGGGGAAGCCCTACAGGAAATCACGTTCAGAACGGGATTTCCTGATGGGTATTAACGCCGGCGGCGATCGGAAGGGTGGGAGGGAGAGAGCTGGGAGGGGGGAATCATGTAGCTCTAGGCTAGCTACATGAAAAAAAAAACGCACGGAATCAAAATGCCAGGGAGGTTAAAACCTATGTATTTTATTTGCCCATTTGTCCAGGTTATTACACCATTTAAATTATGTCCCTATCACAATGTATGGCGCCAATATTTTATTTGGAAATAAAGGTGAATTTTTTCAGTTTTGTGTTCAAAACAAGCTTAAAATTTAAAAAATGTTCGTAATATACCCACTTCACATGCATATTAACCAGCCGGGTGGTATGGACGAGCTCAGCTTTCAGTTGGCTGCATGGAATATTTTTTTTTTATATAAAAAAAAACCCTCCCGCAGCCACCCTGGCGATCTTAATAGAACGCCAGGGTGGTTAAAAAAGTTCAGACCCTTAGGTTACTATTTGTTTTATTTTGTTTTTTAATTGTAATTTTTTTTTTCATTAGACATTTTATTTGGGTAATTTTTGGTGTGGGGGGTAAACATTTAATTTTAAATGTAATAATGTGTGTTTATTTTATTAAAAAATGTATGTAGATGTAGATGTTTTACTATTTGGCCACAAGATGCCACATTGAGATTTATATTTTTTTAGCCCTGGAAGTGAAGTGCTTGCTTCCAGGAAGAATTAGGAGGACGAGAAACTTTTTTTGTTGTTAGAAAGACGGCGGTTTCTGATAAGAAACCGTCGGTCTTTCTACCAGGGACTTAGATCAATGAATGGGAACTACGGTATGTTCCCATTTATTGATCTCCAGGCTAACGGGGGACCACACTTGCACGCGCGCGTGCGAGCGGGAGCGTGCAGCGGCCATATAGCAGCCGTCTGGACGGGACAATCATGTCCAGGTGGCATAAGTGGTTAAAATAGTGGCCGTGTTCACACACTTTAAAAAACGAATCCACGGGATCTGTGAATGGAGGGTCCGGATTTGCAGGTTTTTCACAGACCCCTGATACACGGAGGGGTAGTGAAAGGCTACACAAAACCGGATCCCTCTCTACACAGATAACTTTTGCACACAAAACAGAGACAAAAACAGATTGCCTACTGCCTGCTCCTCCCCTTAACATCATTGCTTATCCAATAGAAAGCCACATGAAGAAAGGACATACATTTAAACAAACTGGAAACGCATGCTACAAAAGGAAAACGTTTTGAAAAACTGATCAGTTTTCATTAGTTTTTAGAAAAATTGATCCGTTTGAAACGGTTCCGATCTGCAACTGGACAAGTGTGAACCGAGCTGTAATCTGATCCAGGAAAGGCAGTCGTCTTGAATAAGAATTATAGCATGCTGTTTCAGATTTCTTATTTTTATAATCATTCTGCTCTGCCTCTGCTCTGTTTCTTACTTCTTCCCATAGTGCTGTGCCAACATAAGTCTGGCTCTTACAATGTCATCAGTCCAGCCCATAATCTGTACAGAGCATGTTCTGGATTTCACAGGCATATTTGCATGATGGTGAGGGCACAAGGCTGAAGGGGAGGACACAATGCTAAGGGTGTACTTGCAAGGCATCAACATGAGGAGAAAGATGGAGGTTCTACTACTGATATAATAGTGTGCCTGTTCTAGACACTACGATGTACCGGATGTAACCTTTTTATGTTTATCTAACCATACACAGTGCATAGACTACATATATATAATGCCATTCAACTTTTTTTTTGACCAGAGGAAGTTTAATTTATAGATAGTAAACAAATTGCAGTTTTTTGTATTTTATTATACAGTGCTTGGATACGTGCGTCAATTAGATGACTGTTGCCAGCAGATCCACAAGGTGGGTTTGGGCAGGAATGATGTACAATATTTGTGTAGCTTTGTACTTCTCTGTGCATGGATATTGATCACAGTTCTGCTGAAATCTTTTCTAATATCTACTGGTTCCAGGTAGGAGACTGGGTGAACAATATTAGAAAAATATTGTTTATCTTATGGCACATTGTATGCCAAGCTTAAAGCAAAACTGAACTCTTGCACAGCACACAATAAAATGTATTTATTCCACATATAGTTGCTGAAGAAATCCACTATGTTGTGTTCTTGTGCCTGTCTAGCCAGATCAAAGTATTTAAGCAGTTCCTATCCGCAGCTATAGACTGCAGGAGCTCTGCTGAAGCAGCTCTCCACATACAGTAAACACCAAAGCTTAACCCCTTCAGATACTCTGCAAAGTGAAACCATCTTGTAAACCTCAAGGTTTTTTTTAGTATTCTCATAAATTGTAATGGACATTTTTTTGTCCCTAAAGGTTATCATGTTGTGGCTAATCTTTTACAGCAGAGAGGACATTTTGAAATGATTTCCACTTTAAAGCCTCATACTCACATTCAAGGGCTATCATCTAGTAGGGTTAGGGACTCAATCCCTGAGGTGACAGTTTGGGGCCGAGGGTGCTGACACATCTGTTACTAAGGAAGGGGGAGAATGGACGATGCACAATGCAAGACGGAGTGGATTCCTGTGAGTGGGGATAACAGTGTACTTGGGCGTCACATGTCACTAATGTTATGCTGGATATTTACATGAAAATTCCTGCATGATTCTCGGCTGAGTTTAATCTGAGGTTTATTCTCATGCCTATTGAAATAAATGCTTTCACCTTATTACCCTATTAAAACATTAGCAGCCAATTTATTTAGGCTTGCAAGTGCTCCAGGCCAATGTATTTTAGCATTTTTTTTTATTTCTTCTTTGTTATATTTTCTTGCTTTTAATTAGTACTACTGTAATGTGTATTTATGGCCACTTGTCACTAGGGAGCAGTGTGAGACAATAACAGAAGACTTCTGCTTTCAGTCTCTATATTTTCTGCTAGCAAAGAGAGATCAAAGCAATCCAAGAATTTACAGCACAACACGTTCTGCTGACTGAGGTCAAAAGCAGTGCACTCATCTCAAACGTGATAACTCTATTGCAGCTGCTTATGGGATAATAAAGCTAGTGCTGTTGCCACATTGAATCTCTCTGCAGAACTAGCTATGATCCCTGAAAAGTGGAAAACGTTGTTCGAGTGTATGGGACAGCAAAGGAACTTGTGATATATTGCTGATTAATAAATAGGCCTTTGTGTGCAAAGAATAGCTAAAGAGAAAATTCTAATTTCTTGCACAAAAACTGCACTGCACAAATCAGAATGACTGGCTTTCCCAGGATCCTTTCTGTAACTCTACCACAGCTAAAGGGAATAAAGGGATGCCGTTCTTTCTCTATGCACAACTAAAGGGGATGCCATTCTTTCTCTATTCACAGCTAACGGGGATAAAGTTCTCTCTATTCACAGCTAAAGGGGATAAAGAGATGCCATTCTTTATCTGTGCACAGCTAACAGGGATAAAGGGATGCCATTCTTTCTCTATGTACAACTAAAAGGAATAAAGGGATGCCATTCTATGTCTATCACAGCTAAAGGGGATAAAGGGATGCAGTTATTTCTCTCTTCACAGCTAAAGGGGATAAAGGGATACCGTTCTTTCTCTATCACAACTAAAAGGAATACAGGGATGCAGTTCTTAGTCTATTCACAGCCAAAGGGGATAAAGGGCTCCCGGTCTTTCATCATTCACAGCCAAAGGGGATATAGAGATGCCGTTCTTTCTCAATGCACAGCCAGCACTGTTTGATAAACAGAAAAAACCTCTCAGGACACAAAAAAAGAAAGAAAGGCATATACCCCAAACAACAGCAATAACAGCACTGATAAACTCCTGATACAGCATTTCTGTCAGGGAGGCATTGCCATGGTGGTTTATGTTAATATATGCACATAACAAAAAGGTAATAGTATTTGTTACCATCCTTGCAATGTATTAGGAACACCTGGGAATAATTGATTCTTCTGAACAAAAATGGAGATTCACATAAAATGATAAAATGATGCAATACATCAACTGCTAAGTTATTACAACCTGTATGTTAAAAACAAAATACTTCATAAAAAGCCTGTACAGTAATCCTCTCAGCATGCGGTGTACAGGGGAGAAGGGGTGTATCTGGGTAGCAACTTCCAAGACACAAAAGGGTGAGAGAGCCCTGCCCTTGCGAGCTTACAGGGAATGGGGAGGAAACAAAATCTGGGGATTACTATTCCCTTTTATGCTAATGTAACTAAAGGTGGAGTGTTTTTTGCAGAGGTGTATCTAGGGTATGGCAGCATGGCACATGCCCTAGACGCCATACTATTAGGGGCACAGCTGTCACCTCTGTGGTCATAGGTGACAGGACACAGAGACAGGATGCTACAGTGTACTCTCTGTCACGGGTGTCTGTGTTATTGGGGTCTTTTACTGTGGATTTGAAACCCTACTTAAAGAGGAACTTTAGTGAAAATGGGGTAAAACTAATACATTGCAAAGTGAGAAGTTAAGAAATAGAAGAGAGATTAAAAAATTACTAATATTTGTACTAATATTTGCCATGTAATATGTTCATATTGTTTGATCCACAATCAGTCTGCATGTAATCATCTTTACTACTGGCAGGCATGAAAACAGACAGCACCAACTGCCATTATCTATAACCACACCCCCAACAAAACAATAGACTAAGGTTTTATTTTTTAATAGATATACATATGTACATATGTACAGAGGGAGATACTGGTTTCTGGCTGCAGTTGGAAGCTGGTACTGGTTACTGGCTGAAGCTGTTATTTCCCACAGTGCAACAAGGCTAACAGACAGGAAACTGTCAGGACCATGGTCATGACATCACACTGTGGGAGGGGTTTCACCACAATATCAGCCATGCACTACCAATCCCCCCCCCCCCCCCCCCCCAATGATCTATTTGAGAGTAAGTAAAGATTGCTCATGGGAATGGAGGTATCAGCTACTGATAGGGATGAAGTTCAATCCACTGGTTACAATGCTTGCTGTAGGTGCTGTTTTCCCTAGATACTCCATTGTGCTAATGACTGGGTGTGAACAGGCAGCAGTCAGCTCAGGAGGTTCTCTGAGGCCTCTTTCACAGTGCAACGTTAAAGTCGCACGTTAGAAAATGTTTCACCGCAGACTAACGCACAGCAATGCTAAGTCTGTGCGACATTCGCAGTGCACACGCTGCGTTTGTGTGTAACGTGTAGCGTTATTAGAAAGTGCTGCATGCTGTGCGTTATACACGTTATTAGCTGCGTTGGACTGTTTGCACATGCTCAGTAATGCCTTTGAAGCATACTTTTCATTGCCTGTATGCTCTATTGTATGTGACCATAACGGGGCATTAAGTTGCGTTGCAACTTTTTCGCAGGGCTGTGGAGTCGGGACAAAAATCTTCCGACTCCAACTCCGACTCCTCAGTTTATGAAACCACGACTCCGACTCCAACTCCGACTCCGGGTGCCCAAAATTGCCCTGACTCCTCGACTCTGACTCCTTAGCCTAATACTTAACAGGGCTGTGGATTTTGTCCAAAAATCATCCGACTCCGACTCCTCAGTTTATGAAACCAAAGACTCCGACTCCAACTCCGACTCCGGGTGCCCAAAATTGCTCCGACTCTTCGACTCCGACTCCACAGCCCTGCTGTTTCGGGGCGTTGTAATTTGCGTTGCGACTTTAATGTCGCATCAAAACGCAACGTCCTACTGTGAAAAAGACCTAAATATATATAATTCAATCTTTTATGTGGCAATCCTAAAAGAGGGCATTGTTTTCTGATGACCACCCTGTACACCCCTTATATATACACAGGCCCTTATCATGGGCAGTGCGCAGCCTCCCCTCCTGTGCGGCGGCGAGAGTAAGTGACTGCGTTCCATAAACGAGGAGAGACAGCAGCACAACATTTGCTGCGTTGTCTGTTTCTTTCTGGTTAAGCAAATTGTTGAAGCAAGACCATGTTGGCGGGTTGGCACATTTTTCTAGCGCGACCTTTCCCTTTGTTTGGCAGGTAGGCGGCAGCCGTCAAAGAGAATCTTAGCAAACTTTGTGAAACGCCACAAAAGTTACAGAACGGGGGAAAGAAAAGTTTCTGCTCAGCTGCTTTTATGTAGGAATCGACACTTCACGCCTGCACAGCTACTGAGCCGATCTACATAATGCAAAGTGAATAAAATATACAGAGCGGGGTGCATTCACTGAGCTCGGAGAACAGAAATGAACCTGCAAACCTCAAATCCTCTTTTTTAAAAAACTGGCTGCTAGATGAAAATTATTCAGTCCTGGTCACATCAGAGCAGGGTGGGAGTTCATTTCTGAGGCCGATAGAGAAGGGGTACTGCCTCCAGTGATTATGTCACTAGCTTCTTTTAGATCAGGATAGGAATTATTTTTAATTGGTCAACATGGGCAACTGAAGAGAGAGGTATATGGAGGCTGCCATGTTTATTTACTTTTAAGCAATACCAGTTGCCTGACAACCTCTGCCTCTCATACTTTCAGCCATATGCTACATACACACTTGAGATAAAAATCTTTAGGAAAGGCAAGATCACAGACCAATCTAAAGCTGAGTACACACGTACGATAACAATCGTTTGAAAACGAACGATAACGACAATCGGACCGATAATCGTGCGTTCCAAATTTTCCAACGATCGTTTTTTTGGACGATAACGACCGTTATCGTTCAATCCGACCGATCCAAAGCGGCGAATTTTTTTGAAAGATAATCGTTCAATCCTTGCAGTGTGTACAAAGATCGTCCGATAATGATTATCTGTGGAGTAGTACGCATGTTCTTATTGCCTGTCATAACGTCACTTCCGTTTGCGCACGCATTTTTTTATCGTTCGGCGTTCAGTACTTTATACTTATATCGTTCACGTGTGTACACAATCGTTCATTACGAACAATCTTTTCGGTCTAATTTGAATATCGTGTAAACGTCACGAATCGTTTGTAACGAACGATCTTTATCGGACGTGTATACGAACCTTTACCCCCTTCCATGTAGTAGGAGTAGGAGCTGAACTCCCCATCAGATAAAAATCTTTGCAAGATGCTGCACACAAAGATGCTGTACACATGCAACAGATCAGTATCTGCAAAAGATCAGTTCCTGCAAAATGCATTCATAGGCCATGATATCTGCAGATCTCATACACACCTTGTTTAACGGACATTCATCTGTAGATCTGACAATCATCTTCAGATCTGAAGATCCATCCTGGTGGATCTGATCTGCAGATGATTGTCCATTAAACAAGGTGTGTATGAGATCTGCAGATATAATAGACTATGAATGCATTTTGCTGAAACAGATCTTTTGCAGGAACGGATCTTTTGCAGGAACAGATCTTTTGCAGATACTGATCTGTTGCATGTGTACAGCATCTTTGTGTCCAGAATTTTGCATAGATTTTTATCTGATGGGGAGTTCAGCTCAATAGAATAGACTGTGTAGAGTATGGCTCTCATACTTCATGTAATGGTGGAATGGGGTGAGATTGGTCTGTGATCTTGCCTTTTCCAAAGACTTATCTCAAGTGTGTATGTAGCCATAGACTCTGAACAAGCATGCAGCAGATCAGGTGTTTCTGACATTATTGTCAGATCTGACAGATTAGCTGCATGCTTTTTTCTGGTGTTATTCAGACACTTCTGAAGCCAAATAAACCAGCAGGGCTGCCAGGCAACTGGTGTTGTTTTAGGCTGCTTCCACACAGGGACGTTACAGGCGCACGTTAGTGTGCCTGTAACGCTCCCCCAACGCACAGCAATGTAACACAAGTGGGCTGTTCACACAGCCCACTTTGCGTTACATGTAACGCTGCACGTTGTTGGGAAAGTGCAGCATGCTACGGCGTTAGAGCGGCTATAGCCGCGTTAGACTGTTTGCACATGCGCAGTGGGGGGCGGAGAGGAGGCGGGGAGAGCCAGCTACAGTAGCCGCGCACATCGCTACTTAATATTCACTGCACTGGCGGCCGCTGATTGGCCGGCGGGACCACGTGATGCGGAGTGTCTCGCTCCGCATCACGTGGTCCCGCCGGCCAATCAGCGCCACCCTGGGAGACCTTATAGGGATAGAGCCGCCTAACGCGGCTCACTCTACCGTCCTCTCCCGCACCACCATACGTTGTGTTAGGTGCACGTTATGCGACCTTAACGTGGCACCTAATGCAACGTCTTGGTCTGCAAGTAGCCTAAAAGGAAATAAAACATGGCAGCCTCCATAGTCTTCTCACACCAGTTGTCCTTTAATTAGAACAGAGAAAAAGAGGCAACTGGAATCTCCCTTAAAGGACAACTAAAATGAGAGGGATATGGAGGCCACCATATTTATTTCTTTTTGAATAATACCAGTTGCCTGGCAGTCCTGCTGATCTATTTGGCTGCAGTAGTGTCTGAATCACACTAGAAACAAGCATGCAGCTAATCTTGGCAGATCTGACAATACTGTAATACCAGAAACACCTGATCTGCATATGCTTGTTCAGGGTCTATGGCTAAAAGTATTATAGGCAGAAGATCATCAGGACAGCCTTGCAACTGGTATTGCTTAAAAGGAAACAAATATGGCAGCCACTATTTACCTCTCACTTCAGTTGTCCTTTAACAGAATGTGGTCTCTTTATGACATATGCAAAGGAGTTATATGTGGACACGTATATGTGATTGAGCGTTTGAAACAAATAAGAGGGCTCTTTGGCCGCAGTAGTGTATGAATCACACACCTGAAACAAGCATGCAGCTCATCTTATCAGATATCTGTCAGACACATCTGATCTGCAAGCTTGTTCAGAGTCTGTAGCTAAAAGTAGATTCAGAGGATCAGCAAGACTGCCAGGCAACTGGTATTGTTTAAAAGGAAATACATATATGTCAGCTTTTTATACCACTTTTACATCCGGTTCCCTTTAAGTAAAAACGTACTCCTTAAAAGATGTAAATTACAGATTCTATTGATCGTCATGAAAGTCTGTATATGTAAATTTCATGTTCTAAGTACACCAGTCTTTTGAGGGGCTTACGCACAAATATAAACAAGCTCCACCTCTGACTAGAAAAAAACTATTGCTGCATGGAGCTGTGCTTTAGGGTAGATACACACTAGGCAGAATCGCATATGCGTTTTCCACTATGTGCTAAAATCAAATTCCATCTACCCACTGTTCCATGTTTAATATGCAGCCTACAACCTCACCCTACATTTGAAGCACTCCGATTTATTTAGAAATGTTTCTGCTGTAATCATTCTTATCTCAATCAGCCTGGCTCCATTTTTGCCTTTGCCAATCAGAAGGAAGCTTGTCATCACCCCTCCCACATTCCTGCTCCTAACTGATTGGCTGAGGGCAGTTTAGGACTGAATGATTGGCTAAGGGCAGAAAAAAAGAGTAAGGGAGGAAATGACATCAGGATTGGCTTCAGGCAATTGGCAGAAACAAAATTCTCTTTATTTACTATATAAAATTCACTGAAATCAAAACGTGGACAATACAATATATCTGTTATGACATTAGAACAAGTTGTTATCTACTTATATATGTGTTTTTCCCCCTGAGATAGTATGGCTGTCCCTGCTGCTTTAATAAAAAAAAGACCAATACCAGAAAAATATAGCAATTTCTTTATCTATCCTCTACATAACAAGGACGTACACAAATAAGTCTCATTTACCACTTTCAGCTGTATCAATATAAGGCTTTTGTTGTTCCCAATAACCCATCCTGAACCATTTTCCCTGCAGCCTCCGTCTCTGCTACACGGCACATTACAAGGTCTGATAAAGGTCTCATTTAGCTGCTGCTGAACATAATACAGGGATATTAGCTACATGTCTCGTACTTTCCCACCGTCCACCCGCGGACGCCTCTCCCTGCTCTCACAGCCCTTTGTCAACAGCAAATTAGCTCAGTGTCTGCGGCATTACGTAAGATGTTTGGAGGGCTACTGGTTCTCTGGCACATAATGAATCAAAGTGGATTCGACAAGCCACTGCCTTGAATAGCCGGTAGGCCTTACAGTGGAAGCATCTCCTCCACAAAAGCAAGCCCTCCTTTAATCTAGGAGGCTCAATTGATTCTTTTGATGAAGGGAGGAAATGAAAAAGGCAGCAATTTGTAGACTCTTTCAATAATGCAGACCTCTTTAGAGAGAACATTATTATACCCTTTCATTTCTGGTGCCTCTTTTTTTTTATTATCAAGGCATGAACACATAAAAAACACTGAAAAGACAACACCATGGTAACCTAATGAAGCTGGTGTTACACAATATCTCAGTGCATTTGCCAGTATTGGACATAGAGAATACAGCACTGTTCTGTTCTGTGCCTTGATTATTATCTTGCAGGACTGGAATCAGTGCCATGGGGCCACTATCTGTTACAGCCAGGGTATCTATTTAGACCCCTACAAGGAAAAAAAGTTGTGTCCCTTTACCCTTAGGTCCTGCACCCCCTGATGACAGCCCTCCATTACCCATAATCCCTGTAGGAGCATAACAATGGCCATAGCAGCTGATATTGCTCCCAGAAGCATGTTAGGCTCAGAATGTATCACCTTACTGGGATTTTTTTGTTCACTCCCCCAGCCCTGCGATTAGTATACTACAATGGGGTGACTATGCATTGGGAAATGGGTGTGGGTTGAATGCAGTGTGCGAATTGGAGAACCCAATAGGAACCCACTAACACAGATCCCCCAAGAAAGCTGTGCTGAGTATTGCAGCATCGCTTCTGAACACTCTGGATGAGTAATTGTTGTGTTTAGTAGTCACAGATGCAGAATAACTCAAACATGAGGCAGCATTTTCCTCCATGACTCCTAGCCAGCAGAAAACAGGGACCAACAATCCACAACAACCAAGGTAATATTACACAGTCATGCAGTACCACAACACCATCTACAGGCCAAATGTTTAAACACCACATATTCCCCTCCTGTTTCAAATATTTTTTTTTAATCACAAAAACAATGCAATTCAAGTTTACTACATCACATAGTCATTGTCCACACAGGTGGTCTTCTAATATTGATGGTCAAGTAGATGCAAATAACTTCGAGTTGATGTAAATTTCTTCAATTTTGTATGCAAATGTATACAGCTTGAAAATGAGCCAATCAAATCCTGCTGAGGTAAAATTTGATTCGTTCATTTTCAAGCTGCATATGTTTGCATAAAAATTTGAATGCATTTGCATCAACTCGAAGTTATTTGCATCTACTTGACCATCACTATCTTCTGATTCTTTGAGCATGTCTGGTTAGCTCTGTATCCTGTTCTCCAATTTGGTCATCATCAGTCGCAACACGATCATGTTCTTCATCAGATGAAACATCTAACAAGTCCTGCCTAGCAAGTCCAAGACTGGCATTCCATATACGTCCATCTGACAGTTTATAAATGTAAAGGTGTAAGGTCTTTGTTGCCTTGTCACTAAGCGGGTTACAAAATGTGTATTGTCCTTCATAAGGGGAAACTCCTCACTAGTGAAGGATCATCTCAATGCCTTTACCGATGCCTTTACTCTTGGAAACAAGCCTAAGATTGCTGCCAAAAGCATAAGAAACTTTCCGTAACCACAAGAAACTTTCCATAAAATAAAAAAAGATTGTGGCTGTGGGCACGAGAAATTCAGATAAAGCCTATAAAATTGACAGATGGGTCAAAACCCAGCAGATGTAGTTCAAAACTGTAAAAATGGCAGCTAAATGTGTACTGAGTGCAGCTGGGTCAGTGGGTTGCCTAGGCAGATAAACTGGAACTTTTCCCTGATAAACAAATGTGTGTCCAAGCAACTTCTGATGGATGCTCTTAGGAAAGTTATTTAGGTTTAATATTTCCTATTTTTATGCCAGATTCACTTTGAAGCTGATATCCAGAAACCAATTTTAGATAAGCTTTGTGTAGGAGGTGTAATAACCTTTCATAAATGAAGTCTGTTATTGGAAGACTGACAGCACTTTCATCAAATAAGTAAAAAAAAGTACCCAGTAATTTGGCCTTCAGTCCTGCAGCTCTTAGGTGGAAAACCCATATTTGACTTGAGGTGCAGCAACACCCACACAGCATACTGAATTAGCTCTACTCTCTATGATCTACTCCCGTAAAATCAATCTGTAAAGTCAGGCCCGGATATACATCACAGGAGCCTATAGGCACAGATGTCCTGGCACCATAGACTTTGGCCTCCATGAACCTACAACCACCCGCTGAACTGCACCGCAAGTCAGTGGCTGGCCCCTTCTCCCTTAGTTCCTCCCTTGTCTGTCTTAGATAGCTACAGATGCCCATTAGTATTACGTAGCCAGAGCTATCCTCAAGTATCAAGTAGCTAGAGCTGCCTCCAAGTATTAGGTACCTAAAGGTGCCCCCCGACTGAAGGAAGATCTGGTCAGTGGAATGCAGAGACCCCGGTGATTAACCTCTCATTTACACTACGCTCGGGACTCTGCATAGGTAAGCTGCGAGGGAGGCAATGTCCACTAATTTTCTACCCTTTACTCTATTGGAGGGGGCATGACTATTACAGCCACTAAACCTCCCTCTTTCTTCATATGGGAGGGGACTGGCTATGGCATGGAAGGGTGTGTGCATTGTGGGTGTCCAGACACAGAAAGTCAGGTTTGCTCATGGAAGAGAGGCATGGTTCACTGAGGGGGGAATCGTGTCAACCCAAAAGATGAGGGCCCTGTGGGTATAGATGCCTAAGGCTCATCGATGTGTATTGGAAGCAAAGACCCCTGTCCACCGACATAACGATTTGAAAATATGATTGTTAACTATAAATGCATGGTTATTGGGCACCTTTACACTTCAGCTCTCCTCCGTACAGACTATGAAAGCATACTGTGCACACCACTTTAACTGCATAAATAAAATTCCTTTAACGCAACAACGTCCGTCTGCTGGAGCCAGTTCTTTCTGACATATGTGTAATAGAAGAAGGATGTCGGCACTAGATGCTGCCGGGAGCCTACAAAAAGGTGTAGGTGGGCTAGGTGGAGTGCTCTCAGATAGTGGCCAATCCAGTGGAGGCAGAGAAGAAGGCAAGGCACAGCTTACCTATAAAAAGCCCTTTATTGCAACCTGAGCAGATACAGTGGCATAGGCGGTGGGGGTGACAAACAAGACTGACAGCTGTTTTGCGCTACAACCATTTTGTCATAGCCTCTGACAAAGCACTTATAGCGCAAAACAGCTGTCAGGCTTGTTTGTCACCCCCACCGCCTATGCCATTGTATATGCCCAGGTTTAAATAAAGGGATTTTTCTAGGTAAGCTGTGCTTAGAGGTGTAGCTAGGCTTTTCAGCTCCCAGGGACAAAGACAGTTTTTGCACCCCCTCTGGACAAATTGCGCATGGCCATGAATATGGGTGTGGTCATGGGTGGAGCCAAATGTACAAATGCAGTTTAGATAGCCAGACGTGCCCCCTTCCCCCATTTAGATAGCCAGATGTGCCTTCTTTCACCATGTTTAGATAGCCAGATGTACCCCCTATAGTTATCCAGGTGTTCCCCCCCCCTTGTTCTGCTGCTGTTAACACTATTGCACTCATCCGCAGAGGGAGGGGGAGAAGCAGGGGCACCAGCGAGGGAGCCACCTCTCACTCACTTGGGGGTGCAGTGGCCATGCTTTGTGCCCCCTTGCAGTGCTGCGTCTAGGGACACGTGTCCCCCCTTGCCCACCCATAGCTACGCCTCTGGCTGTGCCTCACTTCTTTTTCATTTTTCCTCTCTTCTCACATCTTTTTTTTAGACGTATCATTCTGGAAGCTCTATCTAAGTATAGTTTTCCCTTATTTTTAGTTTCCATTGATGAAGCGAGCAACTGGTTTGCTTTAAGGGGACATGCTAAACAAATGGTGTTATTCTAACATTGTCTTTTTAAAAGTAAAGCAGGCTGACCCCTCGTATCCGCCTGAAATATGGAAGAACGCAGATATAATATTCTCTATGGCGGCCTCATGAAAGGATGCAATGACTATTCAAATCTTTTCTTTGGCCCGGAGCTGTGAGAGAGGATTCTTCCTTTGTTAGGATTCATTTGCCGCTATAAACAATATTCCGCTTATTCCACTCAGATCAGTAAATTGAGCGGCGCGTTGCTCAAAGACGCGTCTCGTAATTATTCCATATTTTGTCCATTTTTAAGAAAGTCGGGGAATTGAAAAGATCTAACGAGGAAATCTGGTGAAGCGTTTATCACTGAGCCACATACAAGTGAGATAGAAGAGGCCACGTTACGTATAGGTTATTTCACAATAACTTTACGTTTCTAACATGAAGGAGATGCTGTCCATTTCAAATAGATCTAAAAAGCATTGAATGATGCTTTAAAAAATTACATTTGTAGTACTAAAAAAAAAAAATAAAAAAAAAAAAATTAAAAGATATTTTTAAATCAGGCATATATTAGGAAGCAATTCCCCTCTAAGTAGTCAATGACTGCCTAAATGGGGTAATTTAGCATCAAGCAAGGGTCCTCTAAAGGTGCTTTTAAGAAAGAGGGGAGGGGGGGGGGGGCTGAGGGCTGTCAATTTTGTCCAGAGCCCCATTGTAAGTAAAACTGGCCCTGTCTTTACCTACAACACTGACTGGGGAGACTTGCCTCTGACCTGCTCCATTTAATGCCTCAGTGCCCTCCCCAGGCTCTTTTAGCCGGGTGCTCCACTCGGCTAATTTTGGTGGCCAGCCGGCTGTCATGAGCTCACCTCCTCATTGCCTCATATGCTGTACACAGAATTGCACAGAGAAGCGCCGACCCTGCATTTTCCCGCTGTGCCCCACCCAGCTACTTTTTCATGCCACCCGGGTGGAAACACATTTCTGGGGAGAACACTGATGCCTACACAAACAATGAAACATCCAAGGACAGGATACGTGTACATTGTTTCATGGGCAATAACTACAGCCTCTAATCAGAACATTCTCAGGTAGCAATGTTTTTGTTTTTGTTTGTTTTCAACCTGACTAAAACGATGAACTAAAGTTACACTATAATAACAGGACAAGGTTAAGAAATGACCTGAGCAGCCCATGTTGTCAGCTCATGGTCTCCCGCATGCAGGTGTTACAAGCCATACGGCTTTATACCTCACTCGTAGCGGGTACTGCCACTCACAGGGATCTGCCATCAGCCAGACATTCTTAGAAGTGACACTCTCTACATGGGAACAGAAGATGCTAATCTTCCGAATGAATGCTCCCATCTTGTCATACATTAATAATACATCAACATCCTGTCCCCAATGAGATGTGCACAGTTCGGTTCGGTCAAGGAAAGATATGGGACACCGGCGTCTGCTGAGGTGTTTAAACTGTTGCTACGATACGCTCAGCTGTGTTTTTCAATTTTTATTTTGTTTTATGCTCAGCCTCGTCTTTACACAGTTTGGAGATGCGTATCTGTAATCTTTCCAGTTATCAAGTGTAAATAGGAGATGTTTTTAACACAGACCTCTGTGGAGGCACAAAATAGCTCAGTCGGCCATTTTGTATGCTGAATCTGATTCCCTGTGAATACACAGGCCTCCCTCCCAGCCTCTTGAAATAAAATTGGAACGCTTAAAAAAGTAAGTGTGGTCATGAATAAAACAGCACAGTTTCGGCTTGGGTTACTGTGCCAAGCGGTTTCATAAATAAAAATGCCTACACTGTTGCCCCTTTCTAAGCAATATATAAAATATCTATGCCTGTGAGGTCTGTGGAAACTGGAGTTGGTGGTCTATATAAAGATGGCTAACATATGGGCTGTTCTTACATGAACCTAGTCTAGAGTTCTTTTATTTCTGCAAGCTCCAAGTTATATCTGTGGTAGATTTGTGCTCAGAGTGTAACTTTCAAAGCTGAGGGAGTACGTACCCTGTTTCCTCCAAAATTAAGACATCCCCCAAAAGTAAGCCCTAGCAGGAATTTTGAGCATGCTTGAAATAGAAGCTCAACCATGAAAGTAAGCCCTAGTGCTAGTAAGGGGAAAAAGTATGGCAACTTGTTTTATTACTGGAGCCCATGGTCTCGCGGGCAGGACCAAGGCTCTGTCATAGGCTGAAGCTCTGGGACACAGCGGCATGGAGCTGGGGATAAGAGGAGGATGCAGGGGGACATCAGAGGACACAGGGGACACTAGGAGGACATGGGAGACAGCGGAGGACAAAGGGGGACACGGGACAAAGGGGGACACAGGACAAAAGGGGGACGGGATAGAGGAAGGCACGGGTACAGAAGGGGAAACCTAGGCCCTGTTTACATTTAATCAGTTGGTACGCATTTTTTTTCTTCTCCATAGCAGTGCATTGTGAAAAAGATTTCAATTAAAACGCGTTAAGTGTGAACTGAGCCATAGGAAAACATGGGCATTACTTTGAAAATCAGTTGTCCTATCAGTTATAACTGAGAGCAACTGATTAACCACCTTAGCGTTCTGGATGAGCTGAGCTCGTCCAGTAACGCCGCAGGGCACCGCTCAGGCCCTGGTGGGCCGATTGGAATATTTTTTTTTGAAACACGCAGCTAGCACTTTGCTAGCTGCGTGTTTTTCCGCTTTCCACCGCCGATCCGCCGCTACTCTGGTTACCGAATACTAAGGGGCACCTGTAGCTACCTATGATGGGCAAAAGAAGTAAGGGAGAAGTGACAGATGGGACAGCTAGCACAGTTTGGTGGAGGTTTGTAGGTTCATGGAGGGTGAAGTCTAGGGTGCCAGGACATTAGTGCCTATAGGCTCCTGTGATATAAAGCCAGGCCTGCCGGAAATAACTCAACAACATAATACATTTGTATTTTTCCTCTCTTCTGCAGGGAGCAATTTATCTGCATCTGCTGCAAAAGAACATTCGCTTTGGCACATCTACTCTGTGTAATGAGTCTCTAATTTGTTAGTGGAATCCTTTGGGCTCTGCTTCAAATCCTGCACGGTCTGTGTCATGTGACTTACATGTAGCGGTATGTTACATAGATTTAAAGGTAACGCTTGACTAATCTACGTGTGCAACCCTAGAGACTTATCCGCAGACATCTATGGGTTTGTACAGAAATCCCTCTGCTTTATATGGAAAAACATAGAACACCGCTGTGTATTTACAAATCTTACTGACCTACATGTAAAATTAAATGAATCGTGTTATAGTTCACCCTCATCAGCTTGTACATATCTATCCAGACGCAGTGTTCTACGCAGGCTCTTGTAGCCTGGCGCTCCCCCCTGTTAATTTTGGTGAGCTCCCGGCTGTCATCGACTCACCTCCTCATTCTCCACCTATGCTGTAATCAGAGCTGCACCGCCCCTGCATTCCCCCGATTGTGCCCCACCCAGCTACTTGTTCATGCCACCCGGCTGGATGGAAATTCTGGGGAGAACGCTGCAGACTGGTAATTAGTTTTTACATTTTACGTATAGTAGTACACGTATATAGATCAGTCCCTGAGCCTCTGATTATTGTTCTCAATGTAAAGGGTTACATTTTGATAGTGGAATACGCACAGCAGTCACATCGGAGTGGTGTGAATCAGTATTCACTACTGATTGACAATTGATCAGATCAAAATAATAAAACCTGGTTCATTCAGCTCCTAACACATAAACATATCACGGTCCAAATCTGGCTCTCAAGTGGTTTCCCCGCTTTGCATTATGTTTGGCCCACTCTAGACCACCAGGTAAGCTATATTGAAGGTGAAGCCCTAGGACACCAGGAAAGCCATGTGAGGGAGGTACAGGGAAAGCACAAAACACTGTATAGGGGAGGGAGGGGGCCTCTAGACACAAGGGAACTGTAAAGGGGTTGTAGGGGGGCCATTAGACACCTGAAAACTTTATAAGGGACAAAGGTGGCCAGTAGACATTGAGGTTGACCCACTACTAGGTCACAGTGTACAATTTTGGCCCACTTTGTATTTGAGTTTGACAACCCTGTCCTAACACAAGGAAATAATTCTCTAGTTATCAGTGATGATTTAAATGTACTAATTTTTACAATGCTCTAACAGCACATGTAAAATTTAGCGGACATTTTACAATTTACGTACATAGCATATATTGCATATGCTGCTCCTATTACGTGCATATGTTGCCACTATTACGTGCATATGCTGCCCCTATTACATTCATATGCTGCCCCTATTATGTGAATATGTTGCCCCTATTACATGCATATGTTGCCCCCTTTACAGGCATATGTTGCCCCTGTCCCTATTACCAGGTCAGCCAAGAAAAGATGTAATAGGGACAGTGACAGCGAGCTTATGCTATTTGCATAAGGCTAGCTAAACTTTACATACACTTTAAGTACAGAGTAAAGTTTAGTGAATAAGGTGGTTTAGTGGTAGGCAGCACGGTGGCATAGTGGTTAGCACACTCCCTTGCAGCGCTGGGTCCTCAGTTCGTATCCCAGCCAGGGCACTATCTGCATGGCGTATGTATGCTCTCCCCGTGTCTGTGTGGGTTTCCTCTGGGCACTCCAGTTTCCTCCCACATCCCAAAAACATACAGATAAGGTAATTGGCTTCCCCCTAAAATTGGCCCTAGACTATGATACATGCACTACACTATATACTGTAGACATATGACTATGGTAGGGATTAGATTGTGAGCTCCTCGGAGGGAAAGTTATGTGATAAAACATTATATACTCTGTACAGCGCTGCAGAAGATGTCAGAGCTATATACATACTAAATAATAATACGGTATTTTCCTTTACCTGTATTATTTTTTCATCAATGTCCCTCCGCTAAGTCTGGGATAAATAGAAATCCCAGACTAGAGTAAGCCTATTTTTATACAAGTCATTGCATCCCAGAAGCCAATAGATCAGGAAGTGATGTTTTGGATGCATCCCCACACTCTACTGGCCCCTCTGTGTCTTAGCTGGTCTTGCTGACACATAACATGCCAAGGTTCTGAGTGTATATTTCCATAACTGAGTGCTATTGCCTGGAGAGATGTCTAAGCACTCAAGGCAAAAAGTCAGGACGTGAGGAGCTTTAGAAAGGTGAAGGGTAAGAATCGGGTATTTTGAATGAGGCCGGACCTTTAACCTACAAAGGTTTGTTTTTAAAGTATACCCAAGGCAGATTCAGGTGGAGCATATGGGACACAGAGGCATGTTCCCTGGTCAATGACATGCCTTTGTGTCCCCTCCGTGCCACTCTCTGCAGCCCCCCCCCCCATGCTGTGACTCCGCAAAATTACCAAGATGCAATCTTCAGGGAATGGGGCATCCCTTGCAGGAGAGGCACTTCTGCAAAACGCCCACACTGAGTGTCAGGAACCTCCATCCTCTCATTGGCCCTTCAGCCTTGTATCCCCCCCCCCCCTCTGCCGCCTATCCCCCACCCATTCCCCTCCTTTCTGAGCTCTGTGCTTCTCGGATGAGAGCACAGAACTCTGTATGCATCATTGTGACTCCTGACCCTGAAAGTGAAAGTAAGCCATTACATACTGCAGGGGAGTTGGGGAGCAGCGGTGGAGGACACTAGCTGACCCGGCTTGCTGGTTGGTGGTTGTTATGGAGGGGGGGGGGGATGGGTAGCTAGGATATGGAGTGGGCTAGTGAAAAGGGCTAGGACATGGAGCAGGAATAGCTTTTTAAAGTTAGTAAGGGGTCATTTAGGGGGTTTACATGGGGGGGGGGGGGCGCTGCAGCAGGGACATATTTTACAATAACAAGAGTTACCAGCTATGGTACAGAGGGGAAACAATATTTTTTACTAAGGAGGGGTTATGATGGTGGGGGGCTAGTAGGAATTGAAATAATATTTGACATCACAGGTAACTCTTTGGAAATGGAGGGGGCATTGTGGCTAGGATGGGGGAAGAGGAGCCTGATTATCAGCTATTGCCGGCCATACACCGCACTGCAGTATGTTAACAGCCCTGGCACTGAAACTAACAACACAAAGCTGTCAGAAGACAAAATAACACATACATTGTTTCAGAAATAAATTTATTCCACATTTGCTTCAGAAATACTGCCATCCATGAACATAACTATAGCCATAGAAACCATAGCAGCTGCCACGGGGCCCAGGGGGAGGAAGGCCCGCTTTAACTTTAACCTTTTCCTTGTGTTGTGTCTCTCCTACCCTCTAGCCATTGTACTCTTATCTGGCAGCAGTTCTCAGGGAAGGGTCGCCGGATGTGTGGTAAACTGGGACATGAAAGGGTACTGACAGATGCAGAGCCTGCAGGGAAGCTGTGCTGGGCACGACGAACCCCCATATGCCTCTGCATCTATCTATAGTATATAAAGGGTGACATGATGTTATTGAGGGAAGATGAGGAGGGTCACTCTGCTGACCAGGTCTTTGTGGTCCAATGATTTCTACTTAAAGAGGAACTGTAGTGAAAATGTAAAATATAATGAATAAAACTGCTTATATTTTACAATATGTATTTAGATCAGAGTTTTATATTATTTAGTCAGAGTTTGTCCACTGTAAAATCTTCCCTCTCTTTGATTTACATTCCGAAATGTATCACTGATGTTGAGTTCTTTAGTTCTGCCAGGTGATCTGTACGGAATGTTTGTTACTGAGAGTTCTATACACAGAGGAAGATACTGCTGGCTTGGCAGTTGAAAAAAGCCGTTATTTCCCACAATGCAATGAGGTTCACAGACAGCAAACTGTCAAGACCATGGTCATGATATCACACTGTAGGGGGGGGGGGGGGGGGGGTGTTCCCCACAATACACACCGACACTATTTGAGAAAAGGTGAAGATTTCTTGTGGAACAGGGGGTATCAGCTACTGATTGGAATGAATCAGCTTCTGATTGGCTGACAATGGAATTTTCAGCCACAAAATCAAATTCCATGTATCCACTGCTCTGTGTTTAATATGCAGTCTGCAATCTTACCTTGCATTGCAAGCACCCCAATCTATTCAGAAATATTTCTGCTGTAATAAATTTTATCTCAGTCTTCCTGGCTCTATCTGGTACATTGCTGACGAAAAGGGAGCTTGTCATCTCCCCTCCCGCATTCCTGCTCCTCACTGATTGGCAGTTCAGTGAAGCTGAAATATGATCTATGCCTGTGCTCTCATGTGTTTACAAAGCAAGCTAGATAAGACAGTGCATTTTCTAGGGGGAAAAAAAATAAAGGTGAAAATGACCTCAGGATTGGCTTCAGTCAGAGGGAATCATGAATGCAAATGCTAGGAACACAATTCTCTCTTTATTTACTACACTAGTGACCTAAGCCCGTTTAAAAACGGGATCTAGGTCTGTAGGCATGCGCACCCACCTGCCGTGTGCAACCGCCCACCACGCACACATGCCTGCCCACTCGGCCAGCCCGCCTCGTGGCCCCTGCGTCCCGTCCCAACGGCTGTGTCAGTGCAGGACATGCACAGTAGAGCAAAAGCACTGACACACAGACATGGGACGCAGGGACACTTCTACTTTATTAGGTAGGGTAAAATTCACTGAAACCAAAACGTGGACAGTACAATATATATGTTACGTAAGTAGAACAAGTAGTTATCTACACACATATATATATATATATATATATATATATATATATATAATATATATTTTTTTTTTTCCTGGGAGTATGGCTGTCCCTGCTGCTTTAACCTCCCTGGGCTATGCCACGCAGGAGGATTTCTCAGGCCCTGCCGGGCCGATTCGCATAATTTTTTTTTTTGCAACACGCAGCTAGCACTTTGCTAGTTGTGTGTGCATTCCGATCGCCGCCGCTATCTGCCGATTAGCCGCCTATCGCCGCGCCTCACCGCCCCCCCCGCCCCCCCCCCGACCCCGTGCGCTGCCTGGCCAATCAGTGCCAGGCAGAGCTGAGGGGTGGATCGGGACTCCTTTTGATGTGATGACGTCATCCTGCTCCCGCCATGGCGACGGGGGAAGCCCTTCAGGAAATCTCGTTGAACGGGATCTCCTGATCAAAGAAGCGGGTGGGGGGATGCCGCTACACAGCGGCTATCATGTAGCGAGCCCTAGGCTCGCTACATGATTTACATATTTTTTTTAAACTGCTGTGCTGCCCCCTGGTGGTTTCTAATAGACCGCCAGGAGGGTTAAAGAGAAACCGTAACCAAGAATTGAACTTCATTCCAATCAGTAGCCGATACCCCCTTTCCCATGAGAAATCTATTCCTTTTCTCAAACGGATCATTAGGGGGCTCTGTATGGCTGATTTTGTGGCGAAACCTCTCCCACAGTGTGATGCCAGCGCCTCACAGCACTGAGGTACTGACACCACACTGTGGGAGCCTTGTTGCTGTGTGGGAAATAACAGCTGTTTCCAACTGCCAAAAAAGCAAGCAGGATCTCCTTCCACTGACATCACCTGCCAGCAGTAAAAATGCCACCATGTGATAAATGTCTGAATGTAAATCCGGGAGAGGAAAGACTTTACAATGAGCAAATACTGACTAAATCATTTATGTATAATTATTGTAAAAATTAAGCACTTTCTTATTACATTATTTTCACTGAAGTTCCCCTTTAAGTAACTCCTGTAACCCACCCAATAAATCCTTTTTCCTCTGATATGTTGTGCATGTAACCTCCACATAAAAGAGCTTTCTTCCTTTGCACATCGACAGCGATGTTCCCCTCCACCTCTCATGTGTTTAACACAGGCTGGCGACCAACATTTGCCTGTCTGTGCTCTTCTAAAGCAAATGCAGCTTTTTATGCCAAAGAAGAAAAAGGAGTGAACAGGAGGGCTTCTTTTTTCCTAGGAAGTAAACTATTAGCCCCAGCCTGACAGGAGCTAAGTGACTGGAGCATACTGTGCTCTGGGTCTGTCTTCTAATCCCCACTTCCTCCCCGGCTCTTCTATACACAAAAGTGAGTCCACAAGACATCAACATTCTGCTGTCAGCGCCTAACAATGCTGAAGCTTTTTTTCTTAACCACATTCTAATAAGCCCGCCTCCCCCTTTTTCTCCCTGATATGCTTTTATAAAAGGAGCTTATGTTACACAAGCTGCCTATAATTCTCTGTTCTGAATTCTCTTCCATCTGGAGGCTCGTGCCTCTGCTGCCGAGCTGTCATTTCAGCCTATTTTATCCATAACCTTTCATAAACCGTCGCTGTGGTTGCATGTCAGGCTTCTTCCTATTCCTTATTTCTTTTTCCAATTCTTGACGTCCCTTAATTCCTATCCGATGAGCCTTCAAATGTGCAGCTAACATCTCCTTCCCTCCTCCTTTCATTGGTGTTGACGAAAAAGGCACAAAGAAAGGAGAGTGTTAAATGTAACCTGAAGTGAGAGGGATGTGGCGGCTGCCATATTTATTTCCTTTTAAACAATGCACATTGCCTGGCTGTCCTCATGATCTTTCATGCACCAAAAGGGTCCAAATTACACATAAAAAAAAAGCAGGTGGCTAATCCAGACAGGCTTCAGTCAGAGCACCTGATCTGCATGCTTGTCCTGGGTTTCTGGCTTAGGATATCCGAGGCGACTGCCTTTAAAAAAAGTAATTACCTATTTGGATGCTTAAACCTCCTGGGGTTAGGTCTGCGTCCTCCCCAACCCCCCCACCCCCACCCCCCGGTTTCCTCCAAGAGCTTGCAAAAGTGTCCGGACCATGCCCCAACTCTCCCCCGGGTCAGCAGCCTTGACCGGGAAGCCGAATGCTGCAATTGCCATTGTGCCTGCGCAATTTACATGGCTGTGTGCGTGCTTGCACAGGCTGGGAGCCTTTTGCCACTGCGTCCTTGCTCCCAGTGGGCTTTCTGTCCATGCCCTTAGTTAGTAGAGAGGGAGGAGCCCACAGTTGGGCAGCCTATGTATGTGCTGCAACTGAGGACGTCCTTCTTAATAACTGTTGTTCTAAACACTGTTGATCATTTTGGGTGACAGTGTTAGGAACTTAATTCAACAACCACATGATATCCCGCAGTGTTAGGAACTTACAGTGTGCAGACACTTGAATGGTCACAGCTTACGAGTTAGTTCTGTTCTAGGGAGTGGGGAAGGTGACGGACAAGTGGGTGTGGTGTCAAACAATAGCATTGGTCGTTTACTGATCTGACAGCAATTGAATGACGTTATACTGATGCTAGACTTCTGCACAGGGAAATAATGAACGACTATCTAGAGCATCGAAAATCGAGGGTCTGTACGTAGCTTCAGCCTCTCTAAACCTTATGGAACCTCGAGGCATATTTATTATTCATTCAACCGGCAAGTTCTCACAAAATTGACATGACCCTATTTTGAGCATATTTTTTGCCGTGCCTGGAGGCACCTCACACCTGCCTTTCCACACCGAATCCATCAAACTTGTTTCCCAGGTACAGACTAGGAAAGTAAAGTTTGCAGTTAGTTATTTAACTGATATTTTTATGGAATAATATCAGTGTGTTTTGATGTGCTACTGACATCTCTAGGACATCACAGGCCTTGACTCCATAGGAGAATACCATCAAACACAGTGCTGCATCATTGTCCTATCATTTCTTTGTTCATTGTATTTCTTCTGAATCAGCGAGAAAAACGCCAATGCAATCACACTGCATGGAAAATGTGTTCAAATTTAGAAAAATTGTCATCGGACAGCTGTGTGTTTGCGATTGCAACTTTCAATGGAAAAGGACTCTTTGACCCATATGCAATTAACTTTTTTCTCCTTGAGTTTTTTTCCTCCTAGGTGAGATTTTCAAACATTGTCAACAAGCAAGAAAATACTTAAAGTGAACCAGAGATGAAGCATCCTCATGTATTTTACCATATATATCAGTGGGAACATTAGAGAAAACACCTACCCTTCTCTCTGTTTCATTATTTACTGTTCAGCTTGCTTCTTATCACCCCTGATAAAATCCCCGACTGAGCATTCAGTCTGGCTTTGTTCAGGAATCTTTATAGCTGAGTCTGTCTTCTGTGCTGTCTTTTCAAGCCCAAGCCTGCCCCCTTGTGGCTCTGCTCAGGAATCATTATAGCTGAGTCATTATAGCAAAGCCAGACTGAATGCTCAGTCGGGGATTTTATCTGGCCTGATAAGAAGCAGGCTGAACAGTAAATAATAAAACAGAGAGCAGGGTAGGTGTTTTCTCTAATGTTCCCATTGATATATATGGTAAAATACATGAGGGTGCTTCCTCTTTGGTTCACTTTAAATACATAATTTTGATAGTGCTGAAAAGTAATTTTAAAAAGAAGATGAAAAATGATATCCTAGCAGGGGCGCAACTAGGGGGGAGAAGCCCCTGCATCTGCAGGGGACCTAGAGATGTAGCTCCCCCCAATTACTAACCTTCCCCTTCTCTGATACCCCAGATCAGGTGTATTTGTGGATACACTTGTTATGGGTGTGAAGAAGATCCCAATGGCCACACTTGTTTTATGGCCCGTGTGAGAAGGGCCCCCAGACTGTGTGGGTCACCAAGGGGAAGCAAGGGAAGTGTTGTGAACATTAAGGCGACCCATAAAAGTTTTGCTGGGGGGCCCCTATGATGCGTAGTTATGCCCGTCTCCTAGGATAAATCTCAGGAGAAAAAGTGAATTGCATATGGGCCTTAGGGTTTAATGTTAAGAGGGCAAGCTTAGGTTAGGCATTGTGAGGTGGGGGTATGGATGCATGCACCATAGCTATGTGAGTAGCCAAATGATAGGCAAGAAGCTCTAAAGAGCCACCAAAGATAATGTCACACAGCTGAAGCCTGTCACTGCAATGAAATCATGATTCTGAAACATCCACGTTAAAGTGGACCTGAACTCTTGCACAGGACAGAAGGAAAACGTAGATAAATGCACCCTGTACGTATTTAGAGATTTTAGCCTGTCTAATCCCTCTTCCTCTGTGACTAATCCCCACTATAATTTTATCTCTCAGGTGTGCCAGCTCAGGAATCTCCTCTGCCACGGCAGAGCAGCTAATTTGTAAACACAGGATGGTAACAATATGTCTGCTTCCATGAAAGCAGGAAGTAGACACACTGCAGATTTATTGCAGGATATGTACCATTTGTAACAAAGAAATGTGTTTCTGTAAAGATTATTATGCTGTTGCATATCTTTTAGAGCAGAGAGGAAGTTCAGAGTTCATGTCTGCTTTAAACAAATAAAAAATACAACAGATGGAGTGAGACTTCCGCTAAAGGGCTGGCGTGGGAACTCATGGGCAGCGGTTCAATGCGCAGGAAAATCTACCCCAAACTTGTTCCATGGACTGGCCCTTCAGTAACGCGACTGCTAGTCGGCTCTGGGCTGCACCACAAGGCATTTTACTGCAAATATAATGGGATGATAAAACGCAGCAGCAGATTCGTAATGGAAACTGGCATTCACTAGCCTGCCTGCTAACAGAAGGTGCGAGAGAAGTGTGAAGATTCCCATGTCTTTTTCGGAATGATGAACTGTAACTGCATAATAAATTACTCAGTGAAGACAGACAGATGGAGCAGGAAGCGCGATGGCAGAATCAGCCTGCAAGACTAGAGACAACTGCACACAGCAATAGCCACAGATCTGTGACCTCACAGCCTTCCATAGGCACACATGCTACAGGCTACATACAGAATACAACACACACATCTCATAACATTCTGCTCTTTGGTTTGCAGTGCTGGTTGTTTCCATCATTTGAATATGTAGGTAAGTCACATACGGAAGCCGATGCATTGAGGCATGTCAGATCTGTGAATTTATTCCAGAGTGTGCATAATGTGCGACTCCCACCCCCCGCTGGGACACATGTTGGCTGTTATCAGAGCGCCGCAGCACCAGACAGAGGCACCGGGGGAGAGTACAGAATACAAATACCGCAGAGGAAAGAAAGCCCCAAACTTTAAAACTTGCCAACTATTCAGGCTGGCAGGGCTGCATTCAGAAGTTTGTGGGGTCCATAACGGGCAAACTGACTGGGCCCCCCTCACTACCCTCTGCCCCCCCCCCCCCCAAAAAAGAGCAGTGTTTCCCCAAAAACGAAACATGATGTCAGTGCTATATAAATACATAGTAATAGGGTAGGACATTAGACTATGACTATGGTAGGATTAGAGTGTGAGCTCCTCTGAGGACAGTGAGTGACATGGCTGTGTACTCTGTAAAGTGCTGCAGAAGATGTCAGTGCTATATAAATACATAGTAATAGGGTAGGGCATTAGAGTATGACTATGGTACGATTAGAGTGTGAGCTCCTCTGAGGACAGTGAGTGACATGGATGTGTACTCTGTAAAGTGCTGCAGAAGATGTCCGTGCTATATAAATACATAGTAATAGGGTTGGACATTAGAGTATGACTATGGTAGGATTAGATTGTGAGCTCCTCTGAGGACAGTCAGTGACATGACTATGTACTCTGTAATGTGCTGCAGAAGATGTCAGTGCTATATATATATATACATAGTAATAGGGTAGGACATTAGAGTATGACTATGGAAGGATTAGATTGTGAGCTCCTCTGAGGACAGTCAGTGACATGGCTGTGTACTCTGTAAAGTGCTGCAGAAGATGTCCGTGCTATATATATACATAGTAATAGGGTAGGACATTAGAGTATGACTATGGAAGGATTAGATTGTGAGCTCCTCTGAGGACAGTCAGTGACATGGCTGTGTACTCTGTAAAATGCTGTAGAAGATGTCAGTGCTATATAAAGCCATATAATAATAATATGGTAGGACATTATACTGTTACTATGCTAATACACACTTATAATAATTAGGGTGACTCACTAATAGAATTCTTTTAGAGAGGGAGATATCAAGAGGAAAGGAAGAAAAGAGGGTAAGGGCTGGTTCACACTGGGCGCTTTATGGTAGCGTTATGCAGATCGCTAGCGATCAGCAAGCTGTTTTTTCAATGTACAGGAAAGTGATTTAGCAGTGATTGCGTTTTGTGAATCTATAACATTGAAATGCAATCGCTCCAAACATGCTGAATGCGCCATCAGCAAATGGCTAATCACTGGCGATCGCTGCAGTGTGAACACTACCATTGACTTGCATTAGCAGCAGCATTTTACAATTGAAAAGTACAGTGCTACTGGTTGTCCTGCCCGGTCGGCGACTCTGCAGGCTGCACATTTATAGAAATAAGTTAAAAAGAAGTGCCACAGCAGTGACCAAAGGGGGGCAGAAGTAGAATGAGAAGTAATGTACTTATCCTGTATATAGCTTAGGAGGATCTTTTGCAGACACTGGGAGGTATGGTTAGCGTTGAGCGCAAATTTTGCATAACCGTAATTTCGCACCAAAAGTCATAATTAGGATCCAAAATCATAAGGCAAAGTTTTTGGCATACTCCTAATACATTCTGCTTGTAACTGTAATTACATTCCTTCATTTTTGCGAAAATGAAAAATTTGATTCTTTGGGAACAAAGCAACATTTATTTTTCAAAAAGACCCGTAGTTTTTGAGAAAATACATTTTTATAAAATCAAGGAAAAATGGTTTTAAATTTGGTAAAATTCCGTATACACATACAGTACTTCACAGCATCTTTAACCTTGTTACCCATACAGGCTGGTATAACGAGAGGACAGTGTGTGGGTCCGCACCCTGAGCTACACCATCCTGCATTATCTAACCATGATGTGCGGGGCCGCTATAAGAGAGGGCCATCAATGCCTCCCCCTTCGCTGCCAACACTCTGCGTTTAACATGGAGGGGGGGGGGGGGGGATGGGGGAGGTCCATGGTCGTCTGAAATCAACCAACATTACAACTGGGCAGCCATGTTGTGGCATCTATCTTTGGCAGATTTGATCCAAACCATCTAATCTGCTGGGAAAATCACCAAAGCGTATGGGCACCTTTAGACCATATCAGAAATAACAAATCGATCTTGGTTGCCTGGGGAGACCACTGCTGTGGCTCAGGGCTGTACAACTCAGTAACTCAGTAACTATGTAACTCAGTGGCTGATAAGGCTCACAGGAGAAAATGAAAACAAATTTATTAACCCTTTCAAATACTTTTTTTTTTTTTTAAACATGAGTCTTTTCTTCGAATTTTCAATGTTGTGACTAATTAGCAGTAGGAGGCAGGCAGCGGGTGGTGAAGGAACTCCTAAGCAAGTACTCTATAAATCATTTACAAGACACAAATGAACAAATGCAGCCCTTGAGTGGTTACACAGGACTGGAAGAACTTTTGGGCCTTTAGTTAGTTTAAATGTACTGCTAAAAAGATGACATGTATCACATTTTGCATACATTCTTTTGTGGAGACCACAAGGGACCACAGATTCCTCAGAGGTAATGCAGAATATCCCAATGGATGAGAGGGAAAGCCAATTTTTTAATGTGGTGCTCATTGAGACATCTGTGACCCCAAATGAGTGACAGATAAATTTGTTACGTTGTCTTCACTAACGAGCACTGCAGTGTCAGGGGTGCGTGGACATGGCCTAGTGCAATCATGCTTGTAGAGAGACTTCTGAAAGCTCTCAATACAGTCCTTGTTGTTGCTTTGGTTCCTTTGTAGCGTTAGATAAGACCTGCCATTAATGCAATCTTTGTTCTTGAATATTCCTGACATATGGACCTCAGAGCTACAAATGCTTTCCTTGTAGGAGATCACTTTAGGAATAAATCTGTTTGTCTTTATACGCATCTCCGAGGAGCCATTTTTTCTTCTGTCTGGTGAGATCATTTTAAAGTCACAGCAAACTTATACTGTGGAAAAGTGTACCATTACTATTCTGTAGATTTACATAATGAGGGGCAAGGTTAGAACAAAGGTGGGCAAACTCATAGAGGTTTCATATACCGGTAGGTGATGCACATTGTTTTGTGGGCTGGTGGATGAAGCGCTCAAGAATGAGAAAATACTTAAAGGACAACTGAAGTGAGAGGGATATGGAGGCTGCCATATTTAGTTCCTAGTAGGCAATACCAGTTGCCTGGCTATACTGCTGATCCTCTGCCTCTAATACTTTTAGCTATAGACCCTGAACAAGCATGCAGTATGCATATCAAGTGTTTCTGACATTGTTGTGACAAGATTAGCTGCATGCTTCTGGTGTTATTCAGACACTACTGCAGCCAAATAGATCAGTGGGGCTGCCAGGCAACTGGTATTGTTTAAAAGGAAATAAATATGGCAGCCTCCCTTCAATTGTCCCTTAAAAAAAAGTTTAAAAAGGAGAGGCAGAGGTTGGCTTGCATCTCCAGAAAAAGAGCCAATGGTGTATTTGAAAGACAAAATAAAAAACAAAAAGACAATGTGTTTCATGGGCATGCGAGAAGGTGTACAGAGGCGCCGAAAGTGTAAAAGTGGCTAAAACGTTAAAATGTTTTGGTCGCGGTGGTGGACCGGCCGACCATAAACGGACAACAAGGCTGTTGTTTTTCAATAAATATATACAAAATTTATTCAGAAAGCTCCCAGCAAATAGTCGCAACGCGTTTCACGGGTAGCAACCCGCTTCTTCAGTCACAGAGGTGCCAAGCTTCATCCAGACTTGACGCTGTGTTGTTGCTCCTGCCCCCTATTGCCTGAAGAAGCGGGTTGCTACCCGTGAAACGCGTTGCGACTATTTGCTGGGAGCTTTCTGAATAAATTTTGTATATATTTATTGAAAAACAACAGCCTTGTTGTCCGTTTATGGTCGGCCGGTCCACCACCGCGACCAAAACATTTTAACGTTTTAGCCACTTTTACACTTTCGGCGCCTCTGTACACCTTCTCGCATCCAGAAGTCCACCCTTGGTGGAAGGGTGATCTACCCTACAATTCTTCTATCCACAGAGAGCGACGTTTTACTCCTGAGTGGGGACAGGCTTGTTCTCCCCACCTGCGTTTACAGTGGTTGCTCTTGAGGCAACCCTGACTTGTGAGTATATTACTTACTTTCATTATTCTCATCCCCTACTAATACATACTACACTATATTGGGCTCTCGGTCTTCTATCGTTTCATGGGCATATCCCGATTCCTCAGGACGTTATAAAAAATTGTGCCCAACCACTAGGGCAATCACGTTTGAGGTGGAGAAACATGATGGGAGTCTCAGGTGGATCAAGCATACAGCATGGAAGATAAGAATGGAAGTAACAAGAGAAGAAAGGTTCTTTGACTCAGCAGTAAAGAGGCCGCTCCACAGCTTGGCAGTGCTCAGTACAAGTGATATAAAACAGATGAGCATTTTTTTGACTGGAATCTCTTTTCAATGACACTGCTGATTATTTCTTATCATCGCCTACAAAAGGCAATCTTTTATGACGCTCATCTGGCAGACAGAATACTTTTTCTTTCCACATTGTAAACTAGCATACTATCTCTGCCGGCATCACAATAAACAACCACAACCACAACAATAAACCCCTCCCCCCAGGTTGAAAGAGAATGTGTAAGGAAATTAATACAAAAATGCTCATTTGTAACGACCCCCTCTTGGTTGTGGTAGTTCAAGCATGTCACAAGGGCCACACCTACATTTCTGGCCCTCCAGTCTTTTTTTTCTGAGCAAACATATGGTAAGCAGCAGTCTTGCCTTCATGTGCAGAGCCCCAAGTGAAGCTCCACCCCCCACAATTCCATATGCAGCCCTTCTTCACTTGTATCAGCTCCTTATCCATGTGCAACTCCCCCATTGTGAAGAAGCTACCTACCTTTATAAGCACCCCCCTCTTTTTTTTACAGAAGCTACCATTGCTCTGTGAGCACGCTTCCCCTTGTACATTAGGTACCTCATTCTGTGAGCACGCTTCCCCCTTGTACATTGGGTACCTGCCTCTGTGAGCACGCTTCCCCTTGTACATTGGGTACCTGCCTCTGTGAGCACGCTCCCCCCTTCTACATTGGGTACCTCCCTCTGTGAGCACGCTTCCCCTTGTACATTAGGTACCTCCCTCTGTGAGCACGCTTCCCCCTTGTACATTGGATACCTCCCTCTGTGAGCACGCTTCCCCTTGTACATTAGGTACCTCCCTCTGTGAGCACGCTTCCCCTTGTACATTGGGTACCTGCCTCTGTGAGCACGCTCCCCCCTTGTACATTGGATACCTGCCTCTGTGAGCACTCTTCCCCCTTGTACATTAGGTACCTCCCTCTGTGATCACGCTTCCCCCTTGTACATTGGATACCTCCCTCTGTGAGCACTCCTCCCCTTGTACATTAGGTACCTCCTTCTGTGAGCACGCTTCCCACTTGTACATTGGGTACCTCCCTCTGTGAGCACTCTTCCCCCTTGTACATTAGGTCCCTGCCTATGTGAGCACTCCTCCCCCTTGTACATTAGGTACCTGCCTCTGAGAGCACTCTTCCCCCTTGTACATTGGGTACCTCCCTCTGTGAGCACTCTTCCCCCTTGTACATTGGGTAACTCCCTCTGTGAGCACTCTTCACCCTTGTACATTGGGTACCTGCCTCTGTGAGCACTCCTCCCCCTTGTACATTGGGTACCTCCCTCTGTGAGCACTCTTCACCCTTGTACCTTGGGTACCTGCCTCTGTGAGCACTCCTCCCCGTTGTACATTAGGTACCTGCCTCTGAGAGCACTCTCTCCCCCTTGTACATTGGGTACCTCCCTCTGTGAGCACTCCTCCCCCTTGTACATTGGGTACCCCCCTCTGTGAGCACTCTTCACCCTTGTACATTGGTTACCTGCCTCTGTGAGCACTCTTCACCCTTGTACATTGGGTACCTCCCTCTGTGAGCATCTTTCCCCCTTGTACATTAGGTACCTCCCTCTGTGAGCACTCCTCCCCCTTGTACATTGGGTACCTGCCTCTGTGAGCACTCTTCCCCCTTGTACATTGCATACCTCTCTCTGTGAGCACGCTTCCCCCTTGTACATTGGGTACCTGCCTCTGTGAGCACGCTTCCCCCTTGTGCATTAGGTACCTGCCTCTGTGAGCACTCATTTCCTCTTGTATATTACGTACCTGCCACTGTGAGCACTCTTCCCCCTTGTACATTGGGTACCTCCCACTGTGAGCACCCTTCCCCCTTGTACATTAGGTACCTCCCTCTGTGAGCACTCTTTCCCCTTGTACATTAGGTACCTGCCTCTGTGAGCACTCTTCCCCCTTGTACATTGGGTACCTTTCTCTGTGAGCACGCTTCCCCCTTGTACATTAGGTACCTCCCTCTGTGAGCACTTTTTCCCCTTGTACATTAGGTACCTGCCTCTGTGAGCACTCTTCACCCTTGTACATTGGATACCTCCCTCTGTGAGCACGCTTCCCCCTTGTACATTGGGTACCTGCCTCTGTGAGCACGCTTCCCCCTTGTACATTGAATACCTCCCTCTGTGAGCACTCTTCCCCCTTGTACATTGGGTACCTGCCTCTGTGAGCACGCTTCCCCCTTGTACATTGGGTACCTGCCTCTGTGAGCACTCTCCCCCCTTGTACATTAGGTACCTCCCTCTGTAAGCACTCTTCCCCCTTGTACATTAGGTACCTGCCCCTGTGAGCACTCTTCCCCCTTGTACATTGCGTACCTCCCTCTGTGAGCACTCTCTCCCCCTTGTACATTGGGTACCTGCCTCTGTGAGCACTCTTCCCCCTTGTACATTAGGTATCTACCTCTGTGAGCACTTTTCCCCCTTGTACATTGGGTACCTGCCTCTGTGAGCACTCTCCCCCCTTGTACATTGGGTACCTCCCTCTGTGAGCACTCTTCACCCTTGTCCGTGGTGGAGATCTGGCACCAGTCACCATTATCATGACAGGTTGTGACTTGTATGTGTGTGCCGGGATACCGCAAGTGTTGGTTTTGTGCCACATTTGCCTGACTGTTAGAGGCACGGGATCAATAAAGGTTTTTATTTCTGCAAAAGGAGTCCTTTTCCCAAACTGTTATTGGTGCTGTGTTACCAGTAAACACAAAAATGATGCTTAAGAGAGTTCTTATTTAAAAAGCGTTAAGGAAAGTAATGTTAATGTGTATTATTCGCTGTATTTCAGCAAATTATTTAGCGTGATCTTATATTTTACTTCTGCGTTTCCACTCCAATCTGGGACTTCAGCCAAAGTCTAGCATTTCAAACCCCATCGTTTAATTAATATGGAGGCACGCTGCTCTGCAAAGTTTCATTTATGTGTAAGTTCACACGCACCTGGGACTTGAATTAAAGGTTTTTCTCCCCTTCTTAATCCATACTTGATATTCCTTAATTTCCCCTGTGCAAGGTGCTGCCTGCTCCGGATTAGAATAATCATTACTCATGTTCCGCGCATGGAAAAGAACCGCCGTTCATGGTTATTTCATAATGGGAGGTGTCGCCTTGGATTGCGAATATATGACAAGGCCCGATACTCTGTAGCTTGGCTGCTAATAATTACAGACAACGCAGTCATGTGACGACAGCACCTCGGAGACCAGAATCTAAAGTTTGAATAACTTAGTAAATGTTTCACGTATTTCACACATTCTTCGGCTTCCAGCTGAGAAAGGAATAGTGTGTCAGTGGGGAGCCATCTTGTCAAGAATCAGGGTTGTTTAAAGTACATCTGTCACTATATTAATGTGCCCAAGCAAGGGCATATACAGTGAAGATGGAAATGTGTAGTCATATCACATAGGTAATATTTTAAAGCACGCTGCCTTGGCAGAGGTGTAAGGTGCCCAAAATATGTGCCTTCAATATATAATGGGTGCATGAGAATTTAGGAAGGACTATAGGCTCCACCTCTGAGACTGACCACTCCTTGGTCTGCAATGGCTAGAAGAATTGAAAGGCTGCCTGTATGATCAGTTTGCACAACTTTACCTCTCACTCAGGGCTGAGCAGGCGCCACATAGTAAGGACGCCCCCTCGAGTGCTGTCCCCCCCCCCTCCACCGGTGAGATGTTACTCATATCTCGGCATCCAAGTGATGGAAGCTCTCTACCAGCTGTTCATCCAGCATCCCATCTCCACGGCTACATGTGTCACTCCTCGTGTGACCCACCGGTGTGTACTGGCGTGTCACATGAGGAGTGACGATGCTGTAGCAATAGAGGGGACACTGGATGCGCAGATGATAGTGGGCAACCATCGCTGGATGCCAAGAGATGAGCAATCTCTCTTTCTCCACCTCTGCTCGGTGGGTGGGTGGGGGACGCTTATCTGCTACCTATACATGGGGAAACTATTAAAAAACGGAGGGGGGGGGGGGGAACACATTTGCTGCATATAATGGGGAAGGGGATTACTTAATACTGGGGGCACAGCTGCCTACCTATGCAATGACCCTTTCTGTTGCTATGTAGAAAGGAGGGAGGGTTCACCTTGCGCTTCTCCCATTGCATCTCTTGCCAATGCAATTGGGGAATTGGAGGCTATCGCACAAAACCCCTCTGCCGAGAACCATAAGTGATGCTGTTTTTGGCAGAGATTTTGTAATTTATTTGTCGTTGTTCAGATAACATTAACTGATCAGCCTCTCCATCTAATCCTTACCGATAATCACCTTTTACAGTCTTTTGTGCCGAGTGTTCAACCAAATGTCAGGCACAAGTATGTACACCCCGCCAGTCCCAAAGAACCATTTCCACTATAAAGTAGCCAAACTCCAAGAGCCAAAATTAACCCCAATGGCCAAAATGACCATTTGGCTATGACTCATGCCAACTTAAAGTGGATCAGAGATAAACTTTTACTCACTGCATAATTGTGTTCCTTACATATAGTTTATATTGCATTGCTGAAGCCCAATACTTTTTTTTTAATACCCTAATTCCCTATAAACTAAACAAGCATCGCCCACAGCTCCTCCAGTGCCTAGGCACTCTGAGATCCAAGTAGCAAGGACTTATGGGAGCTCAGTCTTGGCAGGAGGAGGAGGTGTTACTAGCCAAAGATTTCAGAAGCAGAGGGGAGGAGAGAGGAGGAGAGGGGAGTGAAGTTTTCACAGGCTGAGGGCTGGAGATGCAGATCAGCTTCCCTGTGTGTAATGATCACAAGCAGAACACGGCTGCTGTTATTGTATCACAGGAAGAAATAATCATATACTGTTGAAGCTGTTTGCAGCCAGATTTGCTGTGTAAACTATCTAAACTTTAGATAAGATATAAAGACAAGTTATTTGTTATAGTTAGTTTTTCATCTCGGATCCACTTTAACAGCATACTTATGTAAATGCTCTTTTGTCCCTTTAAATCAGAGTAAAATCGTATCCTCAGCGCCTGGCAATAACAAAGCGTCCCCTCATTGGCTCTTAAGCTGGACGAGCGCACGTCTGGCGGTGTGAAAATCTTCCCAGCATCCTTGTGTTTTCTTTGTGGTCTGATAGGTCTACCATCAGATGTCAGCTGTAATCATCTCTCATTGTTCCACCTGAGAAAGGAAGGATTAAGCTGCAGATTTCTCTGGAGGATGTCCCCGGTCTGCTTCATTACCCTCGTTCTTCATCTCTTTACTCTGCACTCCGGAGGATATGACCTCCGGTGTTCTATCCTTCTGCCAATTAACATCTTCCTGACCAGGGAGTGACCCGCATGCGCTAGGCATCACCAGACCTGCCGATAGGGACCATCATTGAATTCTGACTATAGTTGAACTCCAGAAAGACTGCTGGAAGCACAGCTGGAATGCGGCATGTGTGAGATGTCTTACCTGCCAAAAGATTTGTAATTGTGTCCAGCTGGATCCAGATGATTCTGACAACCCAGCTACACAGCATGATCTGCACTGTGCCCTTCGCTTTCTGCTCTCTCCAGCTGAGCAGCACAGCTTAGATGCCAGAGCAGCTGGATTCGGCAAAGAAGGATTGGGCACCGGGGTTTCTATAGACTGCTGCTTTCGGCAACACAGTGATGATTTGGGTAGATGGTCAGCTGAAAATGTTTTCTGTGGATGGTTTGCAACAGGTGAGCATTAGTTAGAGTTGGCATACATAAAGTTTGAGGATTAAAGTGAGTGTAAAGTAAAACAAAAACAAAAAAAGTTATATACTTACCTATGGACAGTGGACAGGGAAGGCTCTGTATCCTTTCCTTCCCTGTCCTCTCTTGCACCCCGCATTCCAGCGCCACCACCCCCATTTAAGTGCTTTGGAAGAACTGGTGTACCTGAGTGTTTCCAAAGACAGGGGCTCCGTACTGCGCAAGTGCTTACTGAACAGGAAGAGCCAATATTTGAACCCTGTTCTCTTGTGTCAAAGACAGAGCGCTGAACCAGTACACAAAGCATGGTAATAAACACAGCCCAGCAAAAATCTGCATTTTCAGCCATGGTTCTACAGCTATTGGCAGTTCTCATGTTCATTTCCACCCCCCAGTGAGTCCTCCCACCAGGATAGATTTCTGCAGTACTTCAGCTTGTTCTGTTGCTGAATGACCCATCCATCCTTATGACTGCAACCACTAGTTATGGGCATGAGCAGACACACAAACAGAGCTGTCTGTGGCTGAAATTTCAAAGAGCATATTTTTGTTGGTCCAAAAGCAGGTTCATGTTCAGTGTGTGTTAACTGCTGGAGAGGGCAGATGTCAAAGAAGAATGAACGAGAGAGTTGCCAAACCCAGAGAAGGGCCAGAAATATAGAAGCAGCAGCTGCCTCATAATAAGGATTCATGTTCCTGGATCATTATGCCAGCACATGTCCAGGATTATCCAACAAAGAAGTGCAATATGCAGCGATAATGTGCAAAGTGCAGTTGCCATAATCAGTAGCATAGCTATAGCAATAAGAACCCACAAATCTGCTGTGGAGTCCGAGGGTAGGGGGCTGTCTCTGCAGGCTTTTCTTCTCAGACATGTCTGCTTCCAAATTTACAACCAACTGCCAGTCCTTGTTCACCCAGAGTGCCGTAGAAGGTAACATATGATGTGACACTTGGCACAAGGCTACTTTCATGCATTTCCAGTAGTCTAGGACTATTCTTACCTCCTAATCTTTAGCTGTAAAACTTTGTCTTTAGCACGTGATGTCGGCACACCCGAGAAGTGTAATCTAAGGAGTCCTTTGGTCTTCTTTGGGGCTTTGAGTTTCGAAACCAAGGACCCGGCACTGCAAGGCAAGAGTGCTACCCACTACATGCTTTCCACTATTGAGCCACTCTGTTGGCCTTTAATCTTGTTATATTTTACAGTAAAATCTTCACACAGAGAAATGGTGGGCTGGTATATCTAGCGGGCACAAGTCTTATTGGGGCTGAGGACTTCTACGTCATTGTCCACAGAACTGACCAATGGAAGCAAGGGATAGACAGCCCACAGTATGAAGATGACTCTGGATATATTATTGAGTCAATAATATTTGTAGGAAAGGTCTATGATGGAGCAAGGTCAGGGTAGGTATCTGGTAGGTTTGGTTGGGTAACTAAGCAAGGATTAAGACAGGCAACAGGCAGACTTGTTAATATAATGTCAAGTCAGACGGATGAAAGGTTTGGTCTGGCAACATAACAAAGATCAAGGCAGGCAACAAGCAGACCTGTAAGAACAAAGTCAAGACAGTCAGCTTGAAGATTTAGTTGGATAACAATAAAGGCAGGCAACAGGCAGAATTGTTTAACACAACAGGGATTGAGGGAGACAGCAGGCAGATCTGACTTATAGCAAGTTCCATGGCAGGGCACTTTCTGCTCGGGGTTTGTATGTTCTCACCATGTCTGCATGGGTTTCCTCTAGGCACTACGATTTTATAGATAATTTAATTGGCTTCCCCTAAAATAGACTATGATGCTATGGATTAGCTTGTGAGCCCCTTTGAGGGACAGATAGAGACAAGACAATATACTCTGTAAAGTGGAGGTGAAGATATAAGCACTACATAAAATACTAAATATTAATATTCACAAGGACAGGAAAAAGGTCAAATAAGCAAGGTGAACTAAAGAGTCATAGTTTTATTTTTTGTTAAAAAGATAAAAGAAGTAGGTTTTAACTCATTAAAGAGACTGAAGTGTTAAAAAGCTAAGATGTTTGCCGCATCTTGCGGGAGTACAAGGTCTTCATTTCTCCCCCCCCCCAAATCCCGGGGCAACATTATACGACTTTTTGCGCAGATTTTGCTGTCTGGGGGAGGGAAAGCTTGTCCCTTCAATCACCGCTGATCCTCGCGTCTCCCCGCCCCTCTCAGTGAATGAAGACTGAGAGGGGCGGGGAGAGGCAGCGATCAGACTGGAGGCAGAGCTACAGCACCAAGCCCTGCCTCCTCCAGGAAGTACCGCAGGATTCTGCCCAGAGGATTTCGGGGGGATAAAGGCCTCGTAAGGCTGTGGGGATGCGGCGAATCATCTTAGCTCATACTGCTGAAGAGGATTCTGAAATAAAAAGAGGTATTTTTTTAACACTTCAGTCTCTCTTTAAATAAGTAGGTTAAGCCCCCTTTTCCACTGTTGCGGTGTGATTGTTAGATGATTGCACCACAACGAACACCACAAGAAAAGATGCCCAATCCAAAGACATGTATGATATGAAAGACAATACTCATCACATAGAGTGAAATCAATAATCAATTTTATTGAGGACTTATCCAAGCACAAATACAGTATGCGTTAAAAACAATGAATTAAAAACCACCTTCTAAATCCAAACGTAATTGGAAATTCTCAGGAGAAGAAAGACTATATGTGTCACAATGTGAATTATATCATAAAGAAAAAAAAAAATATATATGTATATATTTAAAAAAAAATATATATATATAAAAATATATGTATATATATATATATATATATATACTGCTGCAGCTGGGGAGAAGGAGGGGGACACCTTGCGCGCCGCATGCTGCGAATGCGCGAGGCGTCCCCCTCCTCCCCAGCCGCAGCAGTATTACTCACACTGGTAAGCATTGTACACTTTTGTGATCACTATGTTTATTTATTAGATGTATTGTGAGCATGGGCACTTTGTATATACTGTGAAACAGCCGATCTTTGCACTGAACATATGCATGTATTTACTCAGTTCCTCAGCACTTAGCACTTTTTGACACATCAGAGCATAGCAGTTTTTTGGTAATTTTTGCATATTTGTATTTTTTGTATTTTTGTATTAGTAACCTATATTGTGGGCTGTGCAATATATGGTTCATGCCAGGGGCGTAGCAAAAGGGGGTGCAGAGGTTGCGACCGCATCGGGGCCCTTGGGCCTGAGGGGCCCCTAAGGGCCCTCACTCAACTGCAGAATTAGCTCTCTATTGGTCCTGTGCTCATAATAATCACTTCTATAGATACTATGAATAGTGGTAATCATTAACAAACTGTCCCCCATCCCCTTCTTGCACATCTGACACTGTAGTTGCTATTGGCAGGTTTTGGTGAGCTGTATCAATTGTTATGTATAGACTGCTTGGGGGGCCCCATGTAAAACTTGCATTGGGGCCCACAGCTCCTTAGCTACGCCATGCACTTTATATATATATTTTTGATGATATAATTCACATTATGACTCATATATTCTTGCTGCTCCTGAGGATTTCCAATTACGTTTGGATTTAGAAGGTGGTTTTTAATTCATTGTTTTCAACATATTTTTGTGCTGGGATAAGTCCTCAATAAAATTGATTATTGATTTCACTCTACTTAAATGTGATGAGTATTGACTTTCATATCATACATGTCTTTGGATTGGGCATCTCTTCTTGTGGTGTTAGTTAATTTTTCAGCCCTTTGGAGACAGTCATTGTGCATGGTAATTTGGCTTTAATAGATGTGGTATACATTGATTGCACCACAATGCTCACGATCAGTCGCACCACACATTATAGCTCCTTTCCATACGATACGGTGTAACCAATGTTCTGGGAAGGCGGTTACTCATTTTATCTTCATATTTAGGGATCCCACGAGAATGCTGCTATGGAGCCCTGGGATTGTAAGGGCCTGTTTCCACTACACGTGGATTCCGGATGCAGAAAAACTAACTCCAATGAATGTCTATGGGCCTCTTTCCACGAAACGCGATTTTTCTGATGCAGATTTCCCATAGGCATTCATCGGAGTCAGTTTTCTGCATCCACAATCTGCGTGAAGCGGAAAAAGGCCCTGATGTCTCTGGACATAATAACGCCTCAGATTTCGCTGATCCGCAGTCAGATCAGTGCAGGGTAATTAAGCTGCTGCTTTCTATGCGCTGCGGTGGCCACGTGGGCCATGTGACAGAGCTGTCATGGAGTTGCGGCTGCGGATGCCCTTTATGTCTTTGGTCATCACGCCAAATTATTAAGCCTTGTGAATCCTCCTTCTCGCTGCTCGACTCGGTACCGGCTCAGGACAAGTAATGCTGAGTAATTAATATGAAAAGGTCATGCTAATTTAACATTCAATTAAAAAGCCCTTAGTGGCTCTATTTTAGGTAACCAATACATTTCTACCAAATTAAAAATGAAACACATTTATTTTTCCACTCTTACTCTTCGCTCCATCTTTTCCCTGGCAGCTGAAGAGATTGGCTTTAATTAGATTTCTCTTATTTAATTGTACGCTTCGGACTAAATCAAATCAAGTCCCGTAATAAGAGCACCAGTTGTTATTATCTTAATGCAATGGGCAAAATAGGATATTTTCATCCAGCCTCTGCAGTCGTGAAGGCGGGGAGGGGGCACTTTGGCAAGCGATTACTTTTAAAAGGCTGCTAAACGTGAATTACAGGTTGTTTTTATGCAGCGTTTACGGGTAGAGTTTATGATAACTGAAGATATTTCATATGAAGATGGAACGATGGAGAGAATATTTTAAGCGTGCTTTGCTCCCTGTCTGATCATATCTCTCCGAGAAAAATATTGTAAATGTTACTTTTAAACTCAACCTGCATGAATTGTAATAAAAAGCAAATGTGGGATAAGCAGCACTCCCGGCATAAACACTTTCCTAGATCCCGGTAGGCACTTAGTGACGGAGTTTGTATAGGATGAGGCTCGATTAGCTGACATCAAGAGAATAACTTTTGAAGGACCTCGTCAGACAGACGACCACTTTCTGCATCACTGCGCAAGGCTGCAATCTTCTCAAAGAAATTCAGCCTGTGCCCCACCCACCTACATTCTTATCAGCGGGATGATGGGATCTATGTAGCAGCCCTTCTTGTGAAGGCTTCATGAATTGATCCTGCCCGACCTACATCTCTGAACTGGTCAGCAGATACACACCTGCCCGCCCCCTTCGTTCCTCCAACGACCTCCTCCTAACCACCCCACGCATCTCTCACTCCCATGCTCAACTACAGCACTCCACTAGAGCTGCCCCCATCCTGTGGAACTCTCTCCCACTGACCATTAGGCTTGCCACCGCCTTTAACACCTTAAAAAAAAGCACTCAAAACTCACTTCTTCGAGGAGGTCTACCTCACCTCGACGCTGCTCTAACTCTCTGCCGAGAACTTCTTGATGCTCCCCCTCCTTTCGTATCACCACCCCTCCCTCTAGATTGTAAGCCTTTGGCAGGGCACACTCTCCTTGTGTATCATACCTGATTGTGCACTCTACCCACAACATAACATGAACCTGTATTACTGGCAACGCCGGGCTATCAGCTAGTAAATAATAATAATAATAATAATAATAATGATAATAATAATAATGTAAATCAAAATAAGGGCCATTGGCTCATATAATGAGTCTCAAATTTCTATTTTCAGTTTAATGGGTTCATTTATAAGACTGCTTCAGGCTGTCACATTTGCTGTTTAGAAACCACTCTCTTCTTTGTTAAGCTGAAAAAAAAAGTAATGACCCTTTGAACTTTCCTGCTCTACAACCTTATTATCTGCCTTCTCTCTGACAGCTTTTAGCTTCTATTTACTTTTTAGGAAGACTACATTTTACAAGCTGTCCACAAGATCTTTTGCATAGATAACAATACAAGGTTTTAACTCTTTTTGTACTGGAAAACAGAAAGGGACTTCAGACAATTCCTTAGTAGGGCTAATACAATATATTTGTGTTTTAGTTTGAATTCAGGATCCTGCAGTCAGAAATCCAAATTATAAAAGCACCCAAGCTAGTGGAAAGGGTCACACGACCTTGGTCCATGTCACTAGTGACGGTCAGTGAGATGCAAATAATTTTGAGTTGATGCAGAATTATGCAAATTTCGTATGCAAATGTATGCAGCTTGAAAATGAACCAACTAAATCCTGCTGAGGTAAAATTTGATTGGTCCATTTTCAAAATTATTTGCATCTCATTGACCATCCCTAAACATCACACTTTACGTGACTACATATGCTTCCTCCTTCCGGGCCATACCGAGTGTAGGGGCTGCTTGTTCTCACCTGTACTTGACATGGCCACTAGAGGCCTCTAGTGTTTGGCCTTTAGTATTTGTTTTGTCACACAGGCGTCCCGAGACCCGGGAGTGAAGAGAGAGAAAGGAGCAGTCAGTGGGGGCAAAAAAAAAATGGAACCAGGCTGTGGACAGGTGAGAGAAGCTTTGCTGCTTGTCAAACTGAATGCCACTAGCAACAGGCTCCCGACCTTCTGCTGATCGACCGGTTTCGGACAACGATAGGTCAATTGGGAATGGTTTGCAGCCTCTATTTCTAGCAGATTTAATTAAATGATCTAATCAGTCGGATATTGTAGTGAAAAATTGTTAAGAGTATGGTCACCTTAACTAACACGTGAAAGGCCCCAATTACCTTACCAGGCACACAAAAAAAAAACCATCACTGTTTTCTTACACTGCCTCTATGCTAAGATCTCAGTGACAAGAGTCTCCGGACTGATCCACTCTAGAGTTCTATTTTAGCCTAAGCTGAATAGCAGAGAGCCATGGCTCTGTCAATGCCAGAAAAAACAGTGGTCTTGTTAAAACAAAGCTTAGATTACAGCTTAATTAGCAACCAACAAGAGGGAAATCACCCGGGACAAGGAAAAACAGCCTTTCCAATTACGCCAGTACTCATTGGCTGGATTATGCAGAGTATCAGGCGCCGCTTTAGATCGAACAGAGCATGACTCGAGATCAAACAGATCATGTCAGATTAGTTTTATTATCCTTCACGAAGAAGCGGCAACTTTGCATGACCTGCAAGCTGATAAAGTCCCGCTTAGATGGAATCTTCACTTCTCAATGTACCTGTCATGGTATTTCAAGGTGTCAATTTTCCATTTTCCTTGACAACATCCATTATGCCACGCTTCAAACATCGAAACTGATGTTGGCTGACGTTTGTCTGATTTCCACATAATGTCACAGATAGCGATTCTATTTACAAGGCGATCGGCATGCTCCCGTCCCAGAAAACCCACACAGAACATTGCTTACGGCTTTCATGCGTTTGCATTTTGCATGTGCTGTTCATGCGTTTTGTAGATGGTGGTAGCTTGGATTTGAATTTTGAATGCAGCAAACCATTTATTATAAATGTTAAACAATAGCAAGGTTGTATTGTTGTATTTTCTATTTTATAATGCTGAGGGTTGAATATGGACAAAGCTTTTTGCTTAGTTTGGTTTCTCTTAAAGGAAACCAGAGATGAAGAATAAAATTCAAAAAAATCTAAAAAAAAAATCAGTGCTCTGACATATAAATGTCCAGAAAAATGTAAGGATGAAAAGAGCAGCTAAAAAGTCCAATGTCACCAGCAATCCTTTTTTAAATACAAATCACAATACTTCAGCGCTACTTCTCATATTCCTCCACCTTCACCAATAGAAATGAAGATACGCTTACCAGAACGATATAGACCTTAATTACAGGGTCTATATGTAGCTTTATACGGGCCCGCAGTCAGTCTCTTCCCAGCTTGGCCTCCCTCTGGATGGGTTATATCCGTCTCCACTCACAGGTTCAAACAATGTACGCGGGTGAAGAAATAAAATAAAAAGGATCTAAGTGTATCTATCTTTCCAGCAGCAAAGGGTTTTATTGTTTCATAAAATTAATAAAAAATGGATAAAACATACACTCACATATGGGCCCTTTTTACAGGGACCCACATAATTTCACAACGTTTGTCAAACAAGCGTCGTCCAACCAAACATCGAGAAGCCACTCTCGACCGGTTTCACTGTCAAAGTTTCATCAGGAGCAGCATCAGAGATGTAGACTAGTCAAAGTGTTATACATACCTGAGGCTTCCACCAGCCCCAGCCGCACGTATCGCTCCCACACCGCCATCCTCAGCCTTCTCCAGCTCTGGTATCGGGTCTCGTAACTTCAGCCAGTCGCGGCCAGTCTGAGCATCCACAGGCGCAGTACTATTCTCCGCCGGAAAGAGATGGAGGGAGTGCACTGTGCATACTCAAACTGGCTGCGACCGCTCGAAGTTAAGGGACCTGGTACCAGAGCTGCAGAAGGCCGAGGACGGCGGCGTTGGAGCAATCTATGCGGATGGGGCTGGGGGAAGCACCAGATATGTATAAAACTTTCACTATTATTCATCTCTGGTACACTTTAAAGAGAATCTTTAGGGGAAAAAGTGCCCCTTTGGGATACTTGCCTGGGAAGGCCTTTGGATCCTAATGAGGCTTCCCCCGTCCTCCTCCGTCCCTTCATTCCAGGGCTGTCAGCCTGTCTCTGACCTAAAATGCAATCTACTTGCACAACTGATTTTGCTTCTTTTCTAAAATACAACCGATACAATTGTAATTGTTTATATTGCAAAAATGAGACAGCTACAGTCCTCTGTCCTACTCATTGTTTGCAATGCCAATGTCATTTAAGGTATGGTCCAGCTATGCACATTGCAGTGCGCAATAACAAGATATAACCGCACAGTGACGTATGGCAGTGGTCCCACAATTGGCACATTCACATTGACATGTTGCTCCTGAGGTGTGTCAGGTTCTGTCATATTACTGTGGGGCTGAGCTGTGTGCTACCGGACAACCCGCATGTTACGTCCTTCTGTGTTACAAATGAATGGCGACGAGCTACAGTGGTGTAACTACTGTAGAGAGGAGCAGGGGGGCCCAAACTACTAACCTTCCCTTCCTCCCATACAGGGGACTATCCTTCAGATCGGGCATTGTTGTGGCCACACTTGTTATGGGTGTGAAGACCATGATGGCCACACTTGTTTTATGACCCTTGTAAGATGGGCCCCAGGGCCGTGGAGAGCACCAAGGTGAGGCAAGGGAAGGGGTGTGATCATCGGGGGGGGGGGCATCAAAGTTTCACTGGGGGTCCATGAACTGTAGTTACGCCGCTGGTACTCAGCGTTGTGAAGCTCCCGTTGCCAGGAGACGCACATTTAGCAATTCATCATGATGTGCAGCATGCGTATCACAAAAAAATCCATGTGAATTTACCCAAATGAAAATGGAGGTCAACAATAGAGAAAGGCAATTAAAAAATATGTTGATTTCTGGTTCTATATGAATGACAATATATGTAACATTTACCCAATAATAGCATGAAGACTCCAGGATGTGACCTTCTAGATCAGGCATGGGCAAACTTGGCCCTCCAGATGTTACGAAACTACAAGTCCCGCAATGCATTTGCCCTTATGAGTCATGATTGTGGCTGTCAGACTCCTGCAATGCATTGTGGGACTTGTAGTTCCTTAACAGCTGGAGGGCCAAGTTTGCCCATGCCTGTTCTAGGGTCTGCTAACAGAGACCGCAGTATCAGATGAGATAACGCTCAATTTTGTCAACAATATCTAATTTTAATAAACAACTCCCCCCCCCCCCCCAACCAACTTACTGTATATTATGAAGTCATATTGAGACACAAACAATAGACCATACTAAGAACAAACATCACATGTCACGCTTTCAGCTCGCACAGTGAGCTTCCTACCGTTATAATGGACTCAATATGTAAAAGAAACACATACGTCAAATAAAGAAACCAGCCCAGCATATATGACGCTCACTGTGATCATTTTTATTTTTAACAAAGAACCTTAGAAAACAACACAACTTTCAAGCCAGTTTTACTTGTGTTTTTTGTTTACTTGCTTTTTTTTTGCTTTTAGCTCTGTTTTATAATATTTCTATTGTTGAATTTCCAGAAAAAATGACTCATCAGTAGTTTGCACTTCCATACTCAGTCTGTGCTAAAGTGCTGATAACATTTGCATAGGGAAGAAGTGTGCAAAATCGCGCAGCACTGGTATAAAGAGTTCTTGTGATTTTCATTGTTTCGCTGATGTCCTTGCATTTTGCAATTTGCATGCGTTTGGAAAACGCAGCAAAATCTTGTGTGGGATAAAACAGCCCTTAGATTTCAGCAGATAGCTGACTGGGGAGTCAATCGAACCATTGCCCCTAATGGTGTTGTACCACTTAACGCAGTACAAAATATTGGCGCTGTTGATCACTGGCATGCCTCTCCTCCACGCACGCAAGGAAAATGTATCCCTCCCACCACCACCCTTTCCATCGATAAGTTGTTCTCATTTCAGTTTTTCTTATAAAGGCCATCAACATCCAGAGGCGTATCTAGAGGGGTGCAGGCATGGATTGTGCGATGAGCGCCACAACACCATGGGCGCCCATAGCTGCTCCTTCCCCCCACATGCTCCACCACCATACTGATAAATGCAGCTCGTATCTTATACTTGGGGGGCTAACTCTGGTGACCTATGCTGAGGGCTACCTCTGATTAACAATACTGGGGAGCTAATTATCACTACGTATACTGGGGTGCACTTCTGGCTATCAATACTGGGGTGGACACCTCTGGATATCAATACTGGAGGGACACCTTCAGTAAGCATATGGGGCACAATTGGATATGGTGCGCAAATGGATATGGGGCACAATTTAAGTTTTTGCCATAGGCGCTATATTACCCAGATACGCCCCTGTCAACATCTGTTGTTTGTTGCCTAGGCAGTGTACTACACATATAAATATTGGAATTAGAAACAATGAAGAAGAAAGAAATGAAAAAAAAAAATGATTCCTTTTTCCTGGTTTACTAAAAAAAGTTCACGTTTTAAAACGTGGTCTGAAAGGCCCTCTAGACAGTGCACATTTCACATGCTAGAACTGCAACAACACTTACACTTGCACAGCTGCTGTCTCCTTATAGACTATCAATCACAGGCAAGGGGCGTTCCCGAATGTAATAACCAGCAGCTGATTGGCTGTTCCCTTTCAGTGCACCATACAGACCTCTAAGTAAACAACATTTTAAAAAGATCTGGACTTAGACTTCAACAAACCACGAAACTACTGCTTGACCTCGATGTCTGTATGACTTTTATCAGACCAAATAACTAAGTAACTATGTAACTACCGTACTTTCTTGGTTTTACAAAAATCAGCAACACTTATCCTGTTATTTTATCCCCTATCATGTATTGTAAATGTGCTTATCATTTAATAAAAACAAACAAGAAAAAAAAACAAAAAACAAAAAAAACAAGGCTAAATGGCTTCTGGCTTTCATTTAATTTGGAATTTGTGAACATGTTTACTGTTAACTTTGTGTACAGACTCATAATAATTAATAACTTGTAAAACAAGACGCAGGATCTGGGATTTGTTCTGAATAAGCCTTGCTTGGTTTGTCTCCAGGTTTGCTGTAACCCCGGCGTGATTGCCATATTCCATCTGGGAGCAGATGATGACAGTCATTGTCTTTCCTCGGTGATTACTGCAGTGTGGATGATATGACAGCTCTACACAATCACTGTGACAGCCAACCTATCAGCGATTGTGTGTTTGGTAAATTGATCCCGCTGCCTGAAGGATAACCGCACTTACAAAGCACAGATATCCATAACGCCCCCCCCCCCAATGCTTGACTGCACACACAGGTATTGGGGACTGTGTGATCCAAACACTTAGACCAGGTGCTCCTCTTTTCACATATCCTGCCTGCTGGGTCTACTGGGCAGTAATAGAGAGAGTCCATCTACTTTCTGCTCAACAGTGCCACCTAGCAGCTGCAGGTAGTGGTGGGGCTAGATTTAAAGGGAACCTGAAGTGTGAGGAATATGGAGGCTGCCATATTTATTCCTTTTAATCAATACCATTTCCCTGGCATCCTGCTGATCTTTCTGGCAAGAGTAGTGTCTGAATCACACACCTGGAACAAGCATGTAGAAGCGGTCACAACCTCTGCACCCCCTATTGCTACGCCCCTGCCCCCAAGCATTAGATAGCTAGGGGTGCTCCCAAGTATTAGCAGCTAGAGCTGTGCCTTCAGATCATTATTATTATTTATATTGTGCTGACATGTTCCACAGCGCTGTACAGAATATACTGTCTTGTCACTAACTGTCCCACAGAGGGACTCACAATCTAATCTTACCATAGTCATATGCTAATATGATCCTTTACAGCAGGGGTGTCAAGCTCAAATACAAAGTGGGTCGAAACTGAACATTGGGACCAAGTCATTGGCCAATTTCAATGGCTAGTGGCCACCTTGCTTTTTTATAAGGTTTCCTGGTGTCTAAAGCACCCCCATACAGTTCTCCAAAAGGTAGAGCCCCCCCTCCAGTTCCCTGGTGTCTGGTGCCCCCCCCCCCCCTCTCCTATACAGTTCCCTGGTGTCCCTCCCCATCCCATATACAGTTCTCTGGTGTCTGGGGGCGGGGTCCATCCCCATATGGCCCCTCCCCCATGTGGCCTCTCCCGCATATGTCTTCTCTGGTGAGTTAGGGCTTCACCTCCGATTCAGCATCCCTGGTGGTCTATAGTGGGCCAAACAATTCAACAAGGATAAACATCTTAAGGGCCACATTTGATGGCTCTGTGGGCCAGATTTGGCCTGCGGGCTGGAGTTTGACATGTATGCTTTCCAGGGAACGATATGGTAAAGAATAACAGAGATACTGAGAATCCCCCCATACTCACCCCACTGCTCTGTACACCATCACTCTCAATCCAGGCTGTATACCTGCCTTCCTCCCCCTACCCCTCACATGTAATAGTCTACAAGTGGCCAGCAGTATTTTTTATATCCATACACATATGGAAAATGTATCTATTCACTGAGTTGGGAACATGGATTTCTTTACCATATGCATTGCCGGGGACAACATGCATGCAATTAATTTCATTGCTAACATACATGTGACTTTCCACAAAGTATTAGTATTGAAGCTGATCCAAGCTGCATAGGGACCAGGACTACAAGGGAACACCCAATGAGAGTACAGCCAGCGACACGCAGGAGCATTTATGACAGCTTCTATAATTATCCAAATAAAATGATCAACAGCTGGAGGTAATTCACGTCTTTCACTCCAATGCCTTTATTCGCTTATATAAGCTTGAGGGAGTTCGCTACAACACAAATAATGGTGAGAAATGCCCATATAAGGGAAGCACACACAGCAGCTGATTCTAGAAGAATGTGGGTACTCTGGCAGCCAGGTCTGTATTTACAGGAGCCTATAGGCACACATGCTCTGGTACCCTAGACTTTGCCCACAAACCCACGCTGAACTGCACTGCAAGTGTGCTGGCTAGCCCAGCTGTCACCTCTCCCCTACTTGCCCTGCCCAGTATAGGTAGCCAGAAGTACCCCTTAGTATTAGGCAGTCAGAGGTACCTTCAATATTAAGTAGCTAGATGAGTCCCCAAGTATTAGATAGAGGTGCACCCAAGCAGTGGCGTAGCTAAGGAGCTGTGGGCCCCGATGCTGCAAGTTTTACATTGGGCCCCCCCAAGCATTCTATACATAGCAATTGATACAGTGCACCAAAACTTGCTAATGGCAACTACAGTGTCAGAGGTGCAAGGAGGGAATGGGGAACAGTTTGTTAGTGATTACCACTATTCAAACTATCTATAGAAGTGATTACTATGAGCACAGGACCATTAGAGAGTTAATACTGCAATTAAAGGAATACTATCGATCCCCAAGTGTTCTAAAATGACAATGTACAAATAATGTCTAAGTAGCTGTGTAAACATTTTCCTACTTTTCATGTTAAATATCAGAGGCAAAAGCTGTAATTTATTAAGGATAGGATTTAGCTATATTGGGACAATTCAATTGCAGAAGGGGTGTCTGCTTCAATGCACAGTCAGAGTTGCATATCAGACTACAGAAAGCAAATATCAAACATATCTAACTCTGAAAGCAAAAACAATATGAAAAAGCTGTGAGAATTTGTTACATTTCCTCTGCTCTTTTCAGACACTTCAGTCAGAAACAGAGCTGCCAACAGCTGCAGCTCCTGTGTCCTGTCTCTCTCTGTCACACACAGAGCTACACATGGAGTTAACTGATCAAGTGTGAGGGGAGTTTCCCCTCTCCTCATGGCTCAGTCAGCTGTCAGTTTTGGCGTCAGTAAACTTTGAATGTATTTTGCTAACAGTAAACAAAGAAGTTGCTACTAAAATGTATACACCAGTACTTAGCAGCACTTCCCAAACAATTCCTGTGTCAATTGAAAAAACTATGTGAATCGATAGTATTCCTTTAAGGGAGGATCCCTTGGGGCCCCTCTGGCCCAAGGGCCCCGATGCGGTCACAACCTCTGCACCCCCTATTGCTACACCCCTGCCCCAAGCGTTAGATAGCTAGAGGTGCCCCCAAGTATTAGCAGCTAGCTGTGCCTTCAGGTTGAAGGGAGATTTAGTCAATGGAATGCCAAGATCAAAATGAGTAATTGCTCATTTACACTCTGCTTGGGACTCTGCATAGAGAAGGAGGGAAGCAGTCGAGGAGGGGTGTAAGCAGCCTTTCCACCATCGTGCTCCTGTAAGCACATGCCTACAGTGCCTTATGGAAAAATTTGGCCCTGCTGGCAGTAGTAATGAGCCGGTGCTCTTTCTGTTTTGAGAGCTGCACTAACAGTGGAAGGGCCGACCCACCTGCTGTGCACAACAATTTCCTGCAGAATACTTTGCTGCGAGAGTCAGGCCCAGTGTATCTTGTAACAAAGTAAATTAACCTTTAGAGATCCCCCAAATCTCTGGTCATACTGCTGAGCTGGTTCCCAGTTTGAGGCTCCCTGCACACTGCTAATTCGATTTGCGATTCCGATCTTCCCTGGATGCTATCGAAAGAAAAAGGCAGAAAAAAATGCAGTTTAAAACGCAGATTAAAAATCGGAATCGCATGTTAAAATCGATTAAAAATCAGAATCGCATGTAGTGTTCAGGAGGCCTGAATCCCAGCCAGGACTCTATCTGGACAGAGTTTGTATGTTCTCCATGTGTATGTGTGGGTTTCCTATGGTAATGATTAGATTGTGAGCTCCTCCGAGAGACAGTTAGCGACATGACTATATACTCTGTAAAGCACTGTAGAAGATTTCGGTGCTATATAAATACTAAATAATAATAATATTATCACATGATACAGAGTACCAAATCTGCCTTCCCAGGCCAGCTGCAGTGTGAGAGATGTCTAAGTGGAGAAACAGTTCGTTGATGAGAATATAGAGGTAATTATTACTACAGCAACAATGAAGAGCTAATGCAGTGGCCCTCTGGTTTTGGGGCCCAGGTGCAGCTGCAGCCTCTGCACCCCTGTTTGCTATGGCACTAGTTTCACGTGTATAAGTTTGACAATATTTATACCCTTCGGAAAGAAACAGTAGGACCTACTAAAACTATTTTAGCTGTTTCTTCCACTACAGGTCACTTTGTAGGTCAGGCTGTACAGGGAATCCCTCTAACACGCTGTCAGCATAGATCTAAACTGCAGGCCAAATCTTTGCATAGTGTCAGACCTTAGGGAATGTCTGTCCTATCTGTCCAAAATAAATCTATGTCAGAACAGCGCTGTGCTTGTATGGGAAACAAAACCTTCAAAACTTCTGCCTCATCAACTCTCTCTATATTGCAGCATCCTCAGTATACTTGCCTAATTTTTGTTATTTTAAACAACTCAAGCAATTCAAACAAATTGGTTGAGAAAAAAAGATGTAGGAGAAAAAGGGGAAAGCATTGAGAGATAAAGGGGGAAGAGAGCCCAGGCCAATCGGTCTTAACGTTCTAATGGGTTAAGGGACAGGACAATAGGGAAAGGGAAGGAGTGTATTACATGGTAAAGTGGTGGTAAGCCGCCAAAGTCCCTGCCTGAAGAGGTCAGTTTTTAGGTTTCGCCTAAAAAGGGTAAGTGTGGGTGAGTGGTGGATGTGTTTAGGGATGGTGCTCCAGAGGAGGGGAGGGGATTGAGAAAAGTCCTGTCAGTGGGGGTGAGAAGAGGCGATCAGCGAGGAAAACAGGAGAATATTGTTAGTAGAGTGGAGTTTGTGTGTAGGATGATATCTTGAAAAAAGTTTATATCAATTAGAAAGTGGGTGTGTCTCTGTCTATCTATCTATCTATCTATCTATCTATCTATCTATCTATCTATCTATCTATTTATTTATCGTAGGCATATACATCTTTCTAAAGAGTTCTCCATGTCTCATGCTTGGATTTCCTCTTGCTTCTTCCTGTACATTAATTACTTTACCGTTTACACAATAGGTTGAAGTCTCACCCTGCTCTCCATTTAATATATCCAGGATTACATGCGGTGGGAAAACAGGGAAGTTCTCCCACATGTTTGCTTACAGCGGATATTAGCGAGAAAAGTCAGGGATTACATTTGCCTGTAAAGAAGGAAAGGGGGGGGGGAGGGGGGAAGAAAAAGAAAAAAACATTCCTGGCACTTTGTAGGCCATTACCAGTGATTGAATAATTCTCCACACAGAGCCACTCCACAGAGTTCAAACTCCTCATTCTTCCTGGAAATAAAAACATTTCAGCTCTGATTTGAGCATTCTGGGATCATGTAGCGGATATGGCGAACCAGCCTGACAGGATGATGTGGGTTGTGGAGTTTATCCATCCTATGGGGAGTGTGGAGGGAGGGAGGGGGGGCAGGAAAGGAAGGGAGGGGTGCATGTGGGAATGGCATCCTCAGTAAAGGCATGTGACACTGAGCAGTTGATCGTTTTCCCTTTTCTAGGAGCGCTGCATAAACATGAGGCGCTTAGGCGTAAACACGGGCTCTGCATACAAAGCCAGCGCAAGTCCTTTTTCAATGGGCTGCTCTTCAGACCCTGCCAGCAGCAAAGGGCTCAGCGGGGTTAAAGAAGGCCCGATTTTCCAGTTAATTAACTTCAGTTAGCAAAATGATAAGTGGCCTTTATGCAGGAAAAGTCTGGCAGATGAGTTGTAAGTGGAGGACGACAGCAGCAGCAGCAGCACTTACAGATGCAAACACTTCACAGGGTAATTGCTTGAAAGGATGCTGAAGGGAACCAACCACGAATGGGCTTCCGCATTAGACTGAATAACCTACGTTAAAGGAATTCTGATGCGGGTGGAATGCGCTATTTGCCTGATCCTCTGTCACTAATACTCTCTGATTCACTAACTCTAAACACAAGTACGCCACCTGGGGGGCCCAGACTGCTGTCTGGCTCCGCAGCCTGCATCTTTGTTCCAGTGTTGTGCCTTAAAAACTAAGATTGGCAGGGCAGCTAGGTAATGAGCATATTTAAAGGGGAAAACATTGACCCTGTTGTGGATTTCTGTTTTCTTACCTGGCGCTTAAAGCTGAACAATACATGAATAGTTCTCATTCATGTTACTCTGCTGCGCCTTGGTGAGCTCCAAACATTTGGCTGAATGTCCAGGGCTCAAACGCCCAGCCACGCCCTCTCCTGTCCATGCCACACCCCTGCCATGAATGCCACCCCACCCTACACACACACTTAGGCCCCTTTTACACTTAATCAGTTGCTCTCAGTTAAAACTGAAAGAAAACTGATTTTCAAAGTAAGTCCCATGTTTTCCTATGGCACCGTTCACACTTAACACGTTTTAACTGACATTTTTTTAACAATGCACTGCTATGGAAAAGAACGCGTACTAACGCACACTAACGCGTACCAACTGATTAAAGTGGATTCGAGATGAACTTTTACTCATTGCATAATTGTGTTCCTTTCCTATTATTTATAGGGCATTCCTCAAGCCAAATATTTTATTGTTTTTGTTTTAATACTCTAATTCCCTATAAACTAAACAAGCCACACCCACAGGTTTTCAGAGAGCCAAGGCACTTTCAGAGAGTAGCAAGGGCTCATGGGAGCTCAGTCTGGGCAGGAGAAGGGGGAGGTATTACTAGCCAGAGATTTCAGAGGCAAAGGGGAGGAGGTTTTTTTTGCTCAAGATGCAGATAAGCCTATCTCTATGTAATGTTTACAAACAACATGGCTGCTGTCATTGTATCACAGGAATAATCAATCATATTCTATTAAAATTTAAAAATGTTTTCAGCTAGATTTGCTGTGTAAACCATCTAAACTTTAGATAACAAATATAGACAAGTTACTTGTTATAGTTAGTTTTTCATCTCGGATCCGCTTTAAGTGTAAAAGGGCCCTTACAGTAAAAAATGTTGGGTCTGCCAGAGGAGGAGGCCTGACACAAAATATACGGTAGTCCGGGCAAGTGAGGCTGCCAGTTGGACAGCCCTGCATTAAATGGATGTGCAAAGATCCACTTCCAACTTTTAGCAAGTGTCAAATACTTTAATAATAAAGACGTAAAGCTGCAGTGAAAAGTTTTTCAAGCTAAGTGGGTAGGTGATGTGTAACAAAAGTTACTTACTGTATGAGAGAGGTCCTCTGGATTTACTCCAGGTGGTCTCAGTGCCCAAATGGGATTCTAATTTATTTATTTACTTTTTTATTTAATGTTTATACTGTATGTCTAGTAATTGGAATACGTAATGTTTAAAGTGTAACTGTCGGGCATAAAATCAAAAATCAAGTCTTCATTTTTATCTGTTAAACAAGTAATACGGATGCTAACCAGGCAATCTAAAAGTTAAAAACACTATTACTTTTCTTGTTGATAAATGATCATTCCCCAGTTTACCTGACTCTCATTTGGTACATTGCCGCACAAAGGAAGTTGCAGGGCATGCTGGGTTGTCCTTTTTTTGCTTCTGTACTTCCCTTCAGACTTAACGTTTGCAGTCTGATTGGCTGAAGCCTCTTTCCCTCCTCTTTTCCCCTCCCACACCTCTGTTCCTCTCTGATTGCATTGTCTCAGCATGAGAAATATTGGCCACTTTCTATAGTGAAGGGCGGGCAAATCAGGCAGAGGGGAGGAAATGACATCAGGGTTGGCTTCAAAACAGCCACACTTAAAATGGGAAATGCTAAGAAGGATTTTCTCTTTTTTACTGTAGAAAAATCAATGAAATCAAAACGTGGACAGTGCAATACATATATTATGTAAGTGGAGCAAGTATGTATCTACTTATATATGTGTTGTTGTTTTTTCTGAGATCGTATGGCTGACAGCTCTTTAAACTGTCTGTCCTTGTTTGGGATTGGATCCACCTTACACAGGCATTACACTTAATGTTTTGTACTTCTTTTCTTTCTTTATTGTTATGGTTGTTGGTTTTTTGTTGTTGTTGTTGGTTTTTTTTTTTTATTCAGTCCAGTTTTTGATGGTCAATTGACATTTGTGAATCTGGTAAGGGTTCCTTGTAGCTGTATTTGTGCACTAGGCAATGAAGTAGAAACAGCGTAAGGTCTGGAATATGTCAGTGGGTTTCACATCTCAATAGAAAAAGAAAAAGTATAGTGTGAGTTGCTCTTTTTACTAGGACTAACAGTAGTTTCTTAAGGATTGACTTTTGGGAGTGATTCCCTTTGTTAAATCTTGAGCTTACGCACTCCACTTCCAAACTTTTGCATAATGTGTTCAATGAAGGAAGAAAGACGACTCTGGTTTGCTGCGGACTATTCTAACCTAACAATGAGCCGTGGTAGAAATTTGTGCCCAATTACTTTGTCCCCTATCACAGCGGGGAGTCTCCTGCTTCTTCTCTATCTCCCTTCAGGAGAGTACATGAGGCTCAGCCAAATCTAGGATGTATGCGTACGTTAAAAAGGGGCGCTGGGAAAAAAGGGCGCGGGGTTTTAAACGATAAGCATGGATAACGTTTAAAAATGTAATTGAAAAATGTATTGTACCGTATTTTGTTTAAAATTAATGTTTTATAAAGTTATAAATCATTAAATAATGTGCATTAAATCGGCAATTGTAAAAACGTTAATCTTTTGTTTAAATAGTGAAACGTATAATAACATTTAAAAAAAAATTACTAAGTAACCCTCCCTGTACCTACCCCTAACCCCTAGACCCCCCTGTTGATGCCTAAACCTCAGACCCCCCCTGTTGGTGCCTAAGTAGCCCTCCCTGTACCTACCCCTAGACCCCCCTGTTAGTGCCTAAACCTAAGACCCCCTTGTTGGTGCCTAAACCTAAGACCCCCCTGTTGGTGCCTAAACCTAAGACCCCCCTGTTTCCTGCCTAAACCTAAGACACCCCTGTTGGTGCCTAAACCTAAGACCCCCCTGTTGGTGCCCAAACCTAAGACCCTCCTTAGTGCTCACTGTATTGTGTGTAGAATAATGTTTTAAAAACAGTAAGGGATAAAATATATTACAATTTACATTACGTACTGATCGCTTTGTTTCGTGAATAATAATGTTTTACAAACAGTAAGGGATGACATTTAAAATAATGTTTTATTGAAATAAGAAACGTAAATCATCACAAGCAGTTATAAAACATGAAAAATCTTCAGGCGCCGTTGGAAAACGTTATTATTCTCGGGCGCCCTTTTTTCCTGTTCGGCGCCCAGTAAACGATAATTATTATAGGAGTGAATGGTGGCGCCCGATTTGTCCACTAGCCTCCTGCGCCCTTTTTTACTGTTACCAGGATGTATTACTGTCACTGGCTGCCAGCAGCATCCATCAAAACATTCAGGAATAACTATGTCATCTTGAAAAGCTCAAGAGACTGTACAGGGGCCTACACAAAATATACATAGTCAAGGCGGGGTCTTTGTTCATGGAATGGGTTTCAATAATGCTCCTACATTTCTGTAAATTCTCTTCTGTTTTTAAAGTGTACCAGTAGTGAAAAAAGTGTCCCAAATGGGTACTTCATAGCAGTGTTGGACTGGGAGCTGGAAAAGCAGAGGAAATCCACTTGCTGGCCAAGCAACAGTAATCAGGTGTTGCTGCTCACAGTGAAGACTTGCTGCAGGTTTCTGTTGGGAGTGATAACACAGGATTTCTGCTGCTTGGCCAGCAGGTGGATTTCCTCAGCTTTTTCACCTCACAGTCCGACACTGCTTAATAGGGACTTACCTAGGTAGAGATAAGCCTCTGGATAATCCAAAGGCTTCCCCGTCCTTCTCCAATTGGCTGTTCCAGTGCTGGGAACCTCTGAAACTGAAACGGGCTCTGCTTTTTCCGGTGCCCTGCGTCTGCGCAGTGGGTCCGCGTTCGTTCTCATACAGGAGTGTGGCCGTGCACTTCAGGGGTCCCAGTGCTGGAGCGATGAGGTGGAAGGTTCCAGAGGCTTCCCTCTACCAAGACAAGTGTCTATTTTTTCCCTACATTTCTCACAAATTTCCTTTAAAGCGGACCCAAACCAAACATTTTTTTAATTCAGAATATTTAGTTGCAGCACTCTGGCACATACAAAGATAAATAAACACTCCTTCATGCCTATGAGCATTTCAGTGCATGCTTTTCACCCTCCTCTTTGCATAACTAGGGTTATACAGGTGGCAGCCATTAGCAATTCCTACTTTGCTGGACACTATCTACTCCACCAGTTTGCCGGATTATTTGCCGGCAATATGAAAGGAAGGGAGGGGTCTCTCCAATAAATGTAAAATATGTTATATTTGTCATCATGCAGCTGAAAAAAGGCTGCTATTTATTATTATAATTTAGAAAATAGATTTTATTTCTGAAATCTTGTATTTTTAGTTTGGGTCCACTTTAAAGAGATTCTGAAGCAAATTTTTTTGCTATGTTTACCTTTTAATGAGCTTCAGAACTCTCATTAGCCGCAAACTGCCGCATCCCGGCTGAAAAACGAGGGGTGCCGACCCCCCAAATCTGGTGAATCTGGCCGGCACTTCCTGAAGAGGCAGAGCTCTCTGCTGTAGCTCTGCCTCTTCTGATGTCAATCGCGGCGGATCGCCGCCTCTCCCCACCTCTCTCACTCTTCCTTCACAGAGAGGGGCAGGGAGAGACGGCAAAGAGGGGCGGGGAGAGGCGGCGATCCCAGCGGTGATTGACGGCAGGAGAGGCAGAGCTACAGCTCATAGCTCTGCCTCTAAGAGCAGCAAAATCCACGACCAAGTTGGTCGTGGATGTCTGCCCGGGGATTTGGGGGGTCTGCAGCACTCGTTTTTCAGCGGGGATGCGACGGTTTGCGGCTAATGAGACTTATGAAGCGAATTAACGATTTCAGCCACCAGGACGTGAGCCTCACGTCCAGGCGGCTGCTCTGCTGCAGAGGCGCAATCGCACCTCCGTGTCCCCGTGCTGTCCCTCGGTAGCACTGGGATCGATGAACGGGAACATGGTCCCGCAGTTTTTCTAAAAAAAAAAAAATAAATTCCCCTACTTGAGCTGAATGCGACCAGAGGGAGTGGACAGTTTAGGACTACAGTAGCGCCCATTGTACAGGACTACGGCAGGAGCCATTACCATATCCCCACCCACATAAGTGCACATCAGCCCTGCAGTGTAGAGCAGAGATTGGCTCACAGTCAGGTGATTAGACAGCAAGTGTAGCCACATCCTACAAAGCCACACCCTACAAAGCCACACCCCTGCCTGCCTAGCTAGTCACTCAGACAAAGGAGATGGTCAGCCCATCTGACTGTAATCCAAGTAGTAGTAGTAGTAGTAGAATCCCTTTATATTAAACCCCAAGGGACTAGGAAATGTAGTTTACTATGTCAGAATTGGTCATACATGGTAATCATTTATACAGATACATTTTAAAGAAGACAAACTCTTCCACAGGAGAGAAGGAAATCACCCTATAAGTATTTAGAGATAACAGCCTGTCTAATTCTCCCTTATCTGGAAGTAATGATCCACTGTAATTTGAGCTGTCATCTCTGTGTGATGTGTGCCGCAGGTGTGCCATTCAGAGAGGCTATATGTAAACACAGAACACGTAACTACACTGCAGCATGTCTGAAGGAGCTCTATAAGCTTAAACAAGTAAATGTTTTTCTGTAAAGGTTATTATGCTGTTGCTTTTCTTTTAAAGCAGAGAGGAAGTCCTGGGTTTAGGTCCTCTTTAAGTGCAAGTTTGCTTTCAAGCTGATATAAAAGCGCATCCAATAGTGATGTGACTTTCAGCCAGAAGTGCGTAAAGTTCTCTCGTGGGAGGTGTGTTGGCAATGAACTCATTTTTGACACACTTTCCTTTTAATGTATTGTGAGTCGGGTAATTGTCAGAGAGGCTGTATCAGGTTAAAATCTCCTGTGCAGTTTCCCCCATGCGGAGAAGAAGCCATTCACTTTACCATCATAATCGCTCACTAAATACATATGATAGATGCAATTTAAGCATCTTCCTGGACACCCGCTGTCATCAGCCGAACAGCATAAAAATAAACCCATGTAAATGTGCTCCTCTAATGCCTCAACACAAGCTGCCTTCCACCTATCTGCTGACAATATCCACCCCGCTGGATTCCAGGCTCCGCAGCATTCTATGGGGCTCATATGCCACATTATTACAAGATGCTTCAGCCTACACCATATTTACATTGGCTGCGCAGCCATCATTATATGTTCTGTGCAGCATTACGTGTGTCTTGTAGATAATAAGGTGGTTTAAGAAACTGTTATGTGAGTGTTACACTTCAGTGTTTTCTGATCTTAGATATATTTAAGCTTCAGATCTCCCGCAGACAATGTGTTCAATAGCAGTTTTAAAGGGACTCTGAAGTGACATGTGGAATTGGGATTGATTTACAAAACTGAGGGGTATATTCACTGAACCGCGGTAATTAAAATAATGTCTGTAAAGTCTAATGTATTGCATGTAATGTATTGTATTCTGCTCTACTCATTGTGCGGTGAGACTTTACACACGTTATTCCAATTACCATGGCCAGATTACAGGCAAGGCCCGAAGGCCATGGCCTAGAGCACCAGGAAAGCAAGGGGCGGGCTGTGGGCAGCAGAGTGGCAATAGCAGTTAGCCTGCCGGACATTCGTCCTGCTACTAACAGCCAGATGTGGATCTCGGGGGCATGAAGGGGCAGCAAATGGGCACTTACAGTGATCTCTGAGCTACCTATCACTCACCGATTGTGCTGCTCACCAATGAGCCTACACTCTAATCCCTGCTATCATGTCACTAATACTGTCCTCAGAGGATTTTATAATCTAATCCCTGCCATAATTTCACTAACTGTCCTCAGGGGATTTTATAATCTAATCCCTGCCATCATGTCACTAACTGTCCTCAGTGAAGCTTATAATGTAATCCCTGCCATCACTTGACTAACTCTCCTCAGAGGAGCCTACAATCTTATCCTAGCCATGTCGGGGGGCCTTGGGCAGTAAAAAATACTAATCCGACCCAGACGATTACCACATTTAGTGAATCCAGTATACCCCACATAGCCTTACATCTTAACTCAAGATTTATGTCTCCTTATCTGATTTAAAGTGTATCCGAGGTGACATGTGACATGATGAGATACACATGTGTTTGTACAGTGCCTAGCATATTAATAAATAGACTGTGTTCCTTTTTTTCTTTTCATATCTGAAAGAGTTCAGGCATGCAACCAACAGTTTCTCTACAGTCGGGACCTAACGGTAGTTGGACTGTAAAGTGATGCTTGGTTCCCACTGTAGCACCAGACATGTTTTTATTTTTGTCTATGTGGCTGCTTTGAAAAACTGGCAGCCAAAAGGATGCTATTTATTAATAAGATCCATTTACACTTCTCAGTCTGTCCGCTGTAGTAAGTGGAAAGTACTCTTGGGCCGCACGTGATTTCTCCGGAGGAGTTTTCCCAGAAACCCTATGGTGGAAAGGCATGGGGGATACTGTAGTCCTGTATTAAAGCGGTATTGTCACCTTAAAAATCAAATTTCAACAGCAACTGGTCTGAGTGAATTAAGTGATAAAGATGCTAATCCTGCATTCAAAACTTTCAAAACTTTTTCTGCTGTTATGATTTGGAGTTATCACATACTTAAGGCGCACTGGCCCTTTAGTAGTCTGTGCCAAAGAATTGCATGCTGGGGATTCTTTTTATCTATAATCTATTCCTCCTCTTCCCTTTATTTCCCTGCCAGCTGCTTATCTGAAACCTAATCCCCTATTCACTTGTGTTCACAAGCAAGGCTGAGGCGACTCAGCGATTGGAGGAGACAAGAAAAAAAGTAAAGGGCAGAAATGACATCACGAGTTAGCCTTCACTGTGGGCAAAAGACATGGCCCCCACCAGGAACAGAATTCTCATCATTTACTATATAACATTCACTGAAATCAAAACGTGAACAGTATAATACATGTGTTATGTAAGTAGATCAAGTATTTATCTACTTATATATGTGTTTTTTTCCCCCCTGGCATAGTATGGCTGATCCTACTGCTTTAAAGGAAGTACAGCAACAATAATAATTCAGAAAAAAAAAAACTAAGAGCAATGTGACTTTGAGCAAGAAGACTATTTATCTGGCAAGTATCCTATAGTACATTGGGTGTGGTGGTCATCACCTAAAGAGGAAGTTGAAAATTATTTGAACTGTTTTCTTAGCACTTTGGAACTACAAACTGCTGTGAGGCGGGACCAAATTAACTTAACTGCCAATTGGCGCACTGGACTCTCATTTCTAAATGGCTGCCGCTACTTCCTGCGCACCACCCTCCTGTGCTGCTTGGACTCTTTCTTGAATAACCGTTGATATTTTTGTACTTTTTGATTATTATTATTTGTACAAGCCCGTGAGGCAGCTCCACTTGGAAGCGAGAACGCCCTACACACCAAATAAAAAAAGAAAACTACAGGCAGAGAAAATGCACTATTTAAAATTCAGGAACATTTAGCTATTGACGGGTTGAAACAAGCCACGCTGTGATGGAAGGGAGGCAGGGAGCGCGGGCGTTCACTGGAGGGTAGAAAAGACGTGTCAGGGATGATCCGTATCGGAAGCGACTGGTGAGGGCTTGATAGAAGCTCAGAAGTAATTGGATAAAACTTGGTATAAAAGGAATGGAATTTCTGGCAAAATGATTGAAAATGCAAAAAAAAAAAAAAAATTGTTCTCTCACTCACAGCAATTTAACGCAGGTTACAAGGGTGACCCACCAGCCTGAAAAGTAATATTGAGGAATAATCACAGAGAAAGTACACACAGTCTGTTAGGTGTTTTTTTTTTTTTTTTATCGTTCCTTGACGATAACACTTGTGACAAACTCGCTTTAGTCTTTTAAAGGAAAGAGGCCGTGCTACTGTAACTGTGAGAAAAGCAAAAACCTAACAGCAGACATAAATAATGCTTTTTCACCTCGCAAAGTATGAGAAAAAAAAGCACACAGCTGCCTGCCATGTGTTCCGACAATGTATTCCCATTAATTATTATTGTAAAATGACTTTCGCTTTTGTGACTATAATTTCTTTAATGATTCCATACCTTTTTTTCAGGTTATGGTGATGAGGAGGGCGTGACCTACATTCCAAATTCAGACACAGTTGCTACGTGCATTTAAAAGAATGGCGTGTAATATGAAGGAAAAGGAAAAGAAATGTTTTGTTAAAGAAAAAAATGGCAGAAAATACCAGAAGATATTCCAACTTTCTACTCCGTACGTCTATAACAGGGGTGTCAAACTCAAACACAAAGTGGACCAAAATTGTACACTGGGACCTAGTCGTGGGCCAACCTCAATCTCTACTGGCCACCTTCCTCCCATATATAAATATCCCAGGTGTCAACCCCCCCCCCCCCCAACTCCTATACAATTCTCTGGTGTCTAGAGTCCCCTACCCCACCCTTTAGTGTTCCCCAGTGTTTAGGGCTTTCTCCCTACCTCCCCATATGGCTTCCCTGGTGTTCTAGGGCTTCACCTCCAATATAGTTTTCCCTGGTGGTCCAGAGTGGGCCAAACATAATGCAAAGTGGGAAAACCACTTGTGGGCCAAATTGAATGGCTCTTAGGGCCAGATTTGGCCTGCGGGTCGGAGTTTGACATGTATGTTTCATAAGTATGTACAGCTTAGATGCTGTTTCATAGCACAGTTTGGCCATCAGGTGGTTAAAGTGTACAGGGCTCAGGTACAAAGTCATTTATCTAAGAAGAGGGAATCATCTGGATTGTAATAATGTTTCTCACTGCATTCTCTGCTCCCCCGTTGCCACTCACAGACCCTCCAAAGATTACCAGCAAGGGCTTGTCAGTAATCCGATTGGGGCCACATTCCTGTTCAAGCACGAGCATGGCCATAGTGCGCCTGCGCAAGTACGGCTGTGTCTGCACAGTAAGCCAGCTACTGCACAGGTGAGTCGGTACTCGCACAGCTGCAACATGGCCAAGCTCATGCCAGAAGAGGCGCACTACCCCAATCACCTGAAGAGTCCACGACGAACACTTTCATTCCAGCGCAGGAGACTTGGGCGCAGCAGTGAGTAACTTCAGCGCCGTCAGAAGACGGAGCTGAAGTTACTTATAAAACACTATAATTCGGCCTCCAGCAATTGCTGGAAGCCGAATTGTTTCATTCCACACCATCCATGGCGGCCTGGAGGGGGAATAGTATTTAACGTGGATGAGAATTTGTGCAGGAGCAGGATAAGCCATACCGGCTGTATCCTACGCCCAAGTCTCCTGCGCCGATTCCTCTTGTACGCATCCACGAGCGGTAAACAGGGACCAGAGGACGGCGAGGGAAGCCTCATTAGGATCCAGAGGCTTCCCTCTCCTTAGGTAAATATCTCTGAACACGAGCATTGGCTAGTGTCCTCTTTAAGTTATCTGACCAGCCAGTTATTGGTATTCTCTCTACCCAAGGTCTACATGGTCTTGTTTTGACCCTCCCTGATTCCTACTCCCACTGAACCTGCTGTACTGGCATTAATGTCTAAATGTTCTATCACTGATTTTTGGCATATGATCTGGAGTGTCCAAAGAGTCAAACTTTTTGTAACTCTTTTGAAAAACCAATTGATACTTCTACTAAGCTATGCCTACTAAGCGTATTAAATTTGAATGCACCATAAGGAACCCTTTTCAAAGCCCATATTATTATTCAGTATGTATTTAGTGCAGACATCTTCTGCAGCGCTGTACAGAATATAATGTCTTGTCACTAACTATAACAAGCAAAGTGCAGCGAGTCCCTGTGGAATAGGCCTAGTCAGGTCTATGTTGCCGGTGCACAATCCCTCTGTGGGTCACCACTCCACACACGGTTCAATGTAGTAAATACGAAGGAGGCACTCAATTGGCTTCAAACTTGCGTTTTATCAAATCCCAGTAATACACAACATGTTTCGGGGCATATCCCCTTCATCAGGTGTACTGGGATTTGATAAAACGCATGTTTGAAGCCAATTGAGTGCCTCCTTCGTATTTACTACATTGTCACTAACTATCCCTGAGAGGGGCTCACAATCTCATTCCTACCATAGTCATATGTATGTATTGTGTAGTGTATGTATCACAGTCTAAGGCCAATTTAGAAGGAAGCCAATTAACATATCTGTATGTTTTTGGGATGTGGGAGGTAACTTGAATGCTTGGAAGAAACCCACACAGACAGGGGGAGAACATACAAACTCAGCGCAGATAGTGCCCTGGCTGGGATTCAAACCAGGGTCCCAGCGCTGCAAGGCGAAAGTCCAAACCACTATGTCACCGTTCTGCCCACTAGTCCTTTATCTGCAGATAGGTCAACCCCCACTTTAAACTCAAAACTCAGGTGTCACAAAATTAAGCCTATCCGCCATGATGTTAGTTGTTTTTCGTACAGCGACTGACTGACTCTGGAATTTTCCTTCTAAACTGGTTCACCAATAATTATTTTAATTAACCGTTGCATTTTCCGCTAATTAATCATCACTAGCACATAAGGCAGTGAAAACACTTTATGAAGTGCTAAGCATGTTACCCTACATACACACATGTGCTGAAGCAATGTGATAATGGGGGGACTCAGAGCCTTTTCTAATGCATGCAGAGCCATTAGCAGAGGTGGTGGCTGGGAGGATTGAGCGCCGGACCCCATAAAAACGGCACAATAACAGAGAGTGCAGATTATGGAAACAGCCTCATCTCCATTAGACCTGATGAAGATCCTTCACCTTGTTATTAGCACTCTCGTCGGAGCTGACACTTAATGGCGTGTTAAACTCCCAGCTACTTCAGAAGCATCACAATTACAAATATGCAGAGGCTTTGGCGTTAAGCTGATATCATTTACTGGCGGACTCAGTGCTGATGGGTTTACTGGGAGGCCATCTCACTGTCTCTTTCAGTTACAATTGTAATTATCACCTAAATTTAATCTTCATGTGAGTTTATGGCAAGAAAAAAAAAATCCTCTGACCCTGGAAGCTAAAGATACTGAGCTGGGCAAAGCCAGGAGCTGCCAGTCCCCTAGAGGCTTAAATTAGCTTGATTGACCTCCCTGGATCAGTGTAGAATTGTTTGTTAAGGTCATTTTTTCTTAATCACTAGTAATGTTATATTTTCATGATGGTTATTTATGTAAAGACGTGTATTCCCCCTTCAGTCATTTCAGTATTTTTTACAAAGGAGTACAGATCTGTCACATTTTTATTTTAGTCTTTGTACTTAAACGATACCTGACCGGAGACAAAGCTACATAAGGTAAACACAGAGGTACATTCATGCTGAATCCACATACCTCTGTGCAGTGTCCGTTCCTCTACCTGTTCCCTCCAGTCCCCGTAATGACTCTTTGAAAAATGTGACTTTTGGCAAAAGTCAAATTTTCAGACAGGAAGAGGGGTAGGCTTGCTCCGATGGTCCCTCCTATCACCCTCCCATTTCCCCTTTCTTCCCCACCCCATTTACTCCTCTTTTGGGGTGGAGAAGAGGAAGGAATGGGAGGGTGATGGGAGGGAACATTGCAGCAAGCCGGCCCCATCCTGGCTAAAAATGTGACTTTAGCCAAAATCCAAATTATTCAAAGAGTGATTATGGGAGCTGTGGGGGAACAAGCAGAGGAATGGACAATGCACAGACGTATGTGGATCTAGCATTAATATACTTCTGTGCTTACCTTATACAGCATTTTCCCAGGTCAGCTAGCCTTTAAATAGACTTCACCTTCTGTCCAAGTCATAAGGAGATGCTTCTCAACAGCAAGTGATTCAAGTCTGATACTAGATTCAAGTACAGAATTAAAGTCTGTACCATGTACCTCTACTGTACAACATTCAAGTCTGATGAAGGCTGGATAGCCAAAAGCTTACTTCTAACTCTTAAGATAGACAATAAATGTTATCATCCTGATTCAAAACTTCTTGTTGTTGCAACTAGTGAGGTAAGTATCTAACATTTCCCTCCCCACTTCAGGATTGCTTTTACAAGTAGTGCTCCACACCATTTCAAATCTCTTGATCTTAAAGGGGTAGACAGATTTTTAAAAAAGTTGTGAAAAAAACTGCCAATTGTGAATGGTTAATAGAATGCAAACATTTTTGAGTTGATGCAGGGTTATGCAAACTTGTGGCGCTTAAGTGAATAAAGCAGAGGAGGAATTTGACGAGTCGATTTGTGGGCATTTTGCGGTTAGCAGCGATCCTGTAAAACAGCTGTCTGGTTTTTTTTTTTGCAGATAACCACCCAGTAGCTCTCCTGCTGCTGTACACCCCGTGGGTACAATAGTGTGAGTAGTGCAGTTTGTTTCTCCCTGGAGATATGAGATTGATTTATGTACATACATGTGTTTCCTAGATTGGAAAAACCCGACAGTGCCTCTGTGTGAATGCCAGGTTCACAAGCATAAATGTTTGACTGGTATGGGTACAGCAGGGACCCTTTGTACATGGAGGAACCTCAGCGCTGGTGAAAGTGTTTAGATGCTTTTGTGTGCAAATCATTTGGGAAGCAAATGTCCTACATTGAATACGTTTCACTCAGGCCGTTGTTAACATTGCTAGAGTTCCAGCTTGTTAACTGGGTTATTTACCTTCTCATGCAGTCTACACTACTTAAAGTCCATGGGCACTTAGCTAAAGTGAGGGAGGATGAACACAAGAAAGTTAATAGCAAATCCATCAAGTACCACCTGGGCTTCCTTTGCTCCAGGGCCCCATTGCAGCTGCTATGGCTATTGCTAGGCCACTGGTAAGGCATCTAAAAACATTTTGTTATGTAGATCTGGACTGAACTCTGTTTTTTTTTCTTCCACAAAACTAGAACTAAATTTGCAAAAAAATAAATTAATAAAAAGATTTAGCTGTGGTAAATTGCAGGAATCTGTATTTGATGGGGGCCTGGCCTTAATCACATAGTCCAGATGCGGGGCTAGCAGCGATTTGATGGTACGGTGCAATATTACAATACAGAACAGAGAGAGGTTTTGTGTTGTCATCGCTATGTACAGAGTGTACAGAGTGGCCCATCCACTCACCACAGAACATTTTTCTTTCCCATTCTTCCGCTCCTCAGACAGAAGGACTCGGAGGCCCCACATAATATTACAGCTAAAGTCTGTTTGCTCCTTTGTCTCCGGCTCGCCTGAACATACAGTGGTTTTATTATTCATCTTTATTTAGCATATTTCCATAATGGAACTCCTGAGTGCTTAGCAATCAGCTTAGGACTCTGAAAAGAATAACTCATGTGCAATCACTGATCCATTCTTGCATCCTTGGAACGAGCGATTGTTAAGAAAGAGCAGCAAGGTTCTACGACTGGAATGTTTCTCAGATAAAAGCACTAAAAAAATACCTCAGCAATAATGTAGCAATGTGACAAGTTGTGTGTATGAAAATAAAGTGATAACACTTGGCGCTTCTTTAGCCCTGACGTTATGAGGTGGTTTTTTTTTTTGCTTTTATATATATTTTAGTATCTAACTCAGTTTCCAAGTGTAAATGAAACATAATGAAAACAATATTTTCACGTAAATAACTGTGACTTCATTTTTGTTAAAAGAAAGTGAACATTACCAAAGGAAAATAAGGCAATTTCTTATTTTGTTCTGGAAAATGTTTCATTACGGGTCTAAATAACATTTTTTTGTTTTCGGTTCAGATGAGGCGACGTAATATACATTTACAGATATGCATAATGCATTGTCTTAGGGCAGCAGTAGGTCTAGCCTACAGGAGGGCCATTATGCAGATGGGAATTGTCTGAGCTGCTTGACGAGAGGTGAGGTTTGTTGCTAAAACGCTTTGGGAAAGTTATTGTATGCCAGTGATAAGTGTGGTCAAAGACCCCCAAATCTGTTCCTTTTTAATATATATATATGGTCCTTTCAAATCCCTTTTTAAATAGTTGCTTACCAACCTTAAAGGAATATCCTTCTTTCTTGAGGTGTAGGCCCAGACCTAAACCCCCTACAATGGAAAATAAACCTATACAATGGGCTATGCCCCTCTACAGTGGGCTATGTACCTCTACAATTGGATATGCACTTGCACAAAGGGCCCTACATGGCTACAATAGACCATGCACATCTAAAATGGGCCATACCCCTTTATAACGGTCATGCACCCCTACAATGTACCATACTGATCTTCAATGTACCATGCACCTTTACTGTGTGCCACACTCCCCTACAATGGGCTATAAACCTCTACAATGCACTCTGCAGCTCCTCAATGGGCCATGCACCCCCTACAATGGGCCATGCACCTCTACTGTGTGCCACACCCCCCTACAATAGGCAATGCATCTCTACAATGTACCATGCACCTCTACTGTGTGCCACACCCCCCTACAAATAGGCAATGCATCTCTACAATGTACCATGCACCTCTACTGTGTACCACACACCCCCTACAATGGGCAATGCATCTCTACAATGTACCATGCACCTCTACTGTGTGCCACACCCCCCTACAATGGGCCATGCATCTTACAATGTACTATGCACCTCTAATGTGTGCCACACCCCCCTACAATGGGCAATGCATCTCTACAATGTACCATGCACCTCTACTGTGTGCCACCCCCGCCCCCCTTACAATGGGCCGTGCATCTCTACAATGTACCATGCATCTCTACTGTGTGCCACACCCCCCTACAATGGGCCATGCATCTCTACAATGTACTATGCATCTCTTCTGTGTGCCACACCCCCCTACAAAGGGCCATGCATCTTTACAATGTACCATGCACCTCTACTGTGTGCCACACCCCCCTACAATGGGCAATGCATCTCTACAATGTACTATGCACCTCTGTGTGCCACACCCCCCTACAATGGGCAACGCATCTCTACAATGTACTATGCACCTCTACTGTGTGCCCCCCCCCCCTTACAATGGGCCATGCACCTCTACAATGTACTATGCATCTCTACTGTGTGCCACACCCCCCTACAATGGGCCACGCATCTCTACAATGTACTATGCATCTCTACTGTGTGCCACACACCCCTACAATGGGCAATGCATCTCTACAATGTACTATGCATCTCTACTGTGTGCCACACCCCCCTACAATCGGCCATGCATCTCTACAATGTACCATGCACCTCTACTGTGTGCCACCCCCCCCTACAATGGGCAACGCATCTCTACAATGTACTATGCACCTCTACTGTGTGCCACACCCCCCTACAATGGGCAATGCATCTCTACAATGTACCATGCATCTCTACTGTGTGCCACACACCCCTACAATGGGCCATGCATCTCTACAATGCACCATGCACCTCTACTGTGTGCCACACCCCCCTACAATGGGCCATGCATCTCTACAATGTACCATGCACCTCTACTGTGTGCTACACCCCCCTACAATGGGTCATGCATCTCTACAATGTACCATGCACCTCTACTGTGTGCCACACCCCCCTACAATGGGCCATGCATCTCTACAATGTACCATACACCTCTACTGTGTGCCACACCCCCCTACAATGGGCGATACATCTCTACAATGTACCATGCACTTCTACTGTGTGCCACACCCCCATACAATGGGCCATGTATCTCTACAATGTACCATGCACCTTTACTGTGTGCCACACACCCCTACAATGGGCGATACATCTCTACAATGTACCATGCACCTTTACCGTGTGCCACACCCCCCTATGATGGGCCAATTATCTCTAAAATATACCATGCACCTCTACTGTGTGCCAAACCCCCCTACAATGAGCCATGCATCTCTACAATGTACCATGCACCTCTAATGTGTGCCAAACCCCCCTACAATGTGCAATGCATCTCTACAATGTACCATGCACCTTTACTGTGTGCCACACACCCCTACAATGGGCCATGCATCTCTACAATGTACCATGCACCTTTACTGTGTGCCACACACCCCTACAATGGGCAATGCATCTCTACAATGTACCATGCACCTCTACTGTGTGCCACACCCCCCTACAATGGGCCATGCATCCCCCTACAATGGGCCATGCATCTCTACAATGCACCATGCACCTCTACTGTGTGCCACACCCCCCTACATCTGTACAATGTACCATGCACCTCTAATGTGTGCCACACCCCCCTACAATGGGCCATGCATCTCTACAATGTACCATGCACCTCTAATGTGTGCCACACCCCCTACAATGGGCCATGCATCTCTACAATGTACCATGCACCTCTACTGTGTGCCACACCCCCCTACAATGGGCCATGCATCTCTACAATGTACCATGCACCTCTAATGTGTGCCACACCCCCTACAATGGGCCATGCATCTCTACAATGCACCATGCACCTCTACTGTGTGCCACACCCCCCTACAATGGGCCATGCATCTCTACAATGTACCATGCACCTCTACTGTGTGCCACCCCCGCCCCCCTTACAATGGGCCATGCATCTCTACAATGTACCATGCATCTCTACTGTGTGCCACACCCCCCTACAATGGGCCATGCATCTCTACAATGTACTATGCACCTCTGTGTGCCACACCCCCCTACAATGGGCAACGCATCTCTACAATGTACTATGCACCTCTACTGTGTGCCCCCCCCCCCCCCCTCTTACAATGGGCCATGCATCTCTACAATGTACTATGCATCTCTACTGTGTGCCACACCCCCCTACAATGGGCCACGCATCTCTACAATGTACTATGCATCTCTACTGTGTGCCACACCCCCCTACAATCGGCCATGCATCTCTACAATGTACCATGCACCTCTACTGTGTCCCACACACTCCTACAATGGGCAACGCATCTCTACAATGTACTATGCACCTCTACTGTGTGCCACACCCCCCTACAATGGGCAATGCATCTCTACAATGTACCATGCATCTCTACTGTGTGCCACACACCCCTACAATGGGCCATGCATCTCTACAATGCACCATGCACCTCTACTGTGTGCCACACACTCCTACAATGGGCCATGCATCTCTACAATGTACCATGCACCTCTACTGTGTGCTACACCCCCCTACAATGGGTCATGCATCTCTACAATGTACCATGCACCTCTACTGTGTGCCACACCCCCCTACAATGGGCCATGCATCTCTACAATGTACCATACACCTCTACTGTGTGCCACACCCCCCTACAATGGGCGATACATCTCTACAATGTACCATGCACCTCTACTGTGTGCCACACCCCCATACAATGGGCCATGTATCTCTACAATGTACCATGCACCTTTACTGTGTGCCACACACCCCTACAATGGGTGATACATCTCTACAATGTACCATGCACCTTTACCGTGTGCCACACCCCCCTATGATGGGCCAATTATCTCTAAAATGTACCATGCACCTCTACTGTGTGCCACACCCCCCTACAATGAGCCATGCATCTCTACAATGTACCATGCACCTCTAATGTGTGCCACACCCCCCTACAATGGGCAATGCATCTCTACAATGTACCATGCACCTTTACTGTGTGCCACACACCCCTACAATGGGTCATGCATCTCTACAATGTACCATGCACCTTTACTGTGTGCCACACCCCCTACAATGGGCGATACATCTCTACAATGTACCATGCACCTCTAATGTGTGCCACACCCCCATACAATGGGCCATGTATCTCTACAATGTACCATGCACCTTTACTGTGTGCCACACACCCCTACAATGGGCCATGCATCTCTACAATGTACCATGCACCTTTACTGTGTGCCACACACCCCTACAATGGGCAATGCATCTCTACAATGTACCATGCACCTCTACTGTGTGCCACACCCCCCTACAATGGGCCATGCATCCCCCTACAATGGGCCATGCATCTCTACAATGTACCATGCACCTCTACTGTGTGCCACACCCCCCTACATCTGTACAATGTACCATGCACCTCTAATGTGTGCCACACCCCCTACAATGGGCCATGCATCTCTACAATGTACCATGCACCTCTACCGTGTGCCACACCCCCCTACAATGGGCCATGCATCTCTACAATGTACCATGCACCTCTAATGTGTGCCACACCCCCCTACAATGGGCCATGCATCTCTACAATGCACCATGCACCTCTACTGTGTGCCACCCCCCCCCCCCCCCCCGCCCTACAATGGGCCATGCATCTCTGCAAATGGCCATGTACCTACCCAGGACTTGGTTGCCCTCCAACAAAAAAAGTGATCAGTACGTATAATACTATTTTTACAACTTTACCCAGGCAATTTAAGAACAGTTCACACTTACAATTAACATCTACATAATGAGTATGAGCAGCTTACTGAAAACCCTATGGATAGGCATATCTACAATCTACAAGACAAAGGGAAACTCTAGTTAAAACTGTTTTATCCTTCTTTAGCTAAACCCTGACCCGAGTATATTACCGGTATATCCTGGCCAGAAATTTCAAACATCATTGATTCAAGAGCCATTTTGTAATCTAGTATGATTACAATGACCTTTCTGTTCCATTCTATGATTTTCAGAACACACCAAATGATTCAAAATATGCTTTCTAGTTCACTGATTAGTGGATGGCGTATTTCTTAAAGTGAACCTTTGTAAAAAATCAAAGCAGCGGCTATTAGCCAACAGGTGCCCATCAATCCTGTCACCAATATCACATGACTAGGGCTGATAACGGTAGGCCAATGGGAGCTGCTGAGTGAGGGACGGAGGAAGGAAGGGGCGTGTACATTTACAGCCTGAGTCTCACTCCATACACACTAATTTAGTCAAATACTGCTTTACCCGGCCGAAGGAGGCTTCAGAAGTCTTCAGGGAGCCCGAGTGCTCCTGAAGAAGGGCGTCTCTGTACTGCACCTGCGCAAGCACGCTCTCTTGCACGCTCACACCTGTGCAGTATGGAGCCGCACGTCTTCGGGAGGACACAGCTCCCGAAGACTTCCAAATACCCTTTCGGCGGGGGATTGAAATGGGGGGGGGAGCCAGCACAGGATAGAGAGCACCGAGAGAGGAGACGGAAGGCTCTATACGACCCAGAGCCTTCCCTCTCCTTAGGTAAGTATTTGCTTCATTTTTTTTAAAAATGCGGCTCCCATTCACTTTAAGACGTTTTGCCATAAAGGTTTTATTTTTATGGGATGGGAAGCACATTGAATCAATTCCACTTTTCTGTATTACAGGCCAGTGCTGATGGTGTGCGGACATAGCCAGTTACCACTTCCTATTAGCACAATACAAGCCGGAAGTGCTTTACTGAAGGCTAACACAGTACGATACTGTACTGCTGCTAGCTCACTACATTAACCCTTTCCAGTCCATATTATGTGGTGCAGAGGCGGAGCATGGGGCCAGCAGTGATCAGTCTTAGTGGTAGTGGCAGACTTAGTTCGACACTTTCATTTGAAGAGGCTGTGGACTTTGGACGGAGTTAGGCTTTCATTAAAGGGAACCTAAAGCGAGGCTGACATATTTATTTCCTTTTAAACAATACCAGTTGCCTGGCATTCCTGCTGATCTCTTTGGCTGCAGTGGTGTCTGAATCACACACCTGAAACAAGCATGCAACTAATCTGGTCATATCTGACAATTATGTCAGAAACACCTGATCTGCATGCTTGTTCAGGGTCTGTGGCTAAATGTATTTGAGACAGAGGATCAGCAGGACAGCCAGGCAATGTGCATTGTTTAAAAGAAAATATATTTGTCAGCCTCCAAATTTCTCTCACCTCAGGTTCCCTTTAAAGCAGGGGTGTCAAACTCAAATACAAAGAGGGTCGAAATTGAGCTCTGGGACCAAGTTGTGGACCGACCTCAATGTCTAGTGGCCACCTCGCTCCCTTATAAAGTTCCCTGGTGTCTAATAGCCCCACCCCCATCCCCTATACAATTCCCTGATGTTTAGTTGTCCTCCCTGCCCTATACAGTTTCCTGGTGTTTAGGGGCCCCCTTCTTCCCCTATACAGTTCCCTAGTGTCTAGAGGGCCCCTTCCCTCTCCTTTACAGTTCCCTGGTATCTAGTGCTTCCCCTCTCCCCATATGGTTTCCCTGGTGTTCTAGGGCTTACCCTCCAATATAGCTTCTCTGGTGGTCTAGAGTGGGCCAAACATAATGCAAAGTGAGGTAACAACCTGAGGGCCAAATATGATGGCTCTGAGGGCCAGATTTGGCCCACGGGCCAGAGTTTGACATATATGCTTTAAAGGATACCCGAAGTGACATGTGACATGATGAGATAGACAGGTGTATGTACAGTGCCTAGCACACAAATAACTAGGCTGTGTTCCTTTTTTTTTCAGGTATGTAAGTGGCTGACTCAGACAGTAAGTGACTACAGTGTGACCCTCACTGATCAGAAATTCCCCTTTTTACCTCTTTCTTGCTCTCAGAAGCCATTTTCTGCTAGGAAAGTGTTTTATAGTTCGAATTTTAGATCAGTGAGGGTCACACTGTAGTCACTTCCTGTCTGAGTCAGGACTGAGTCAGCCACTTACATACCCGATATTTAACTCTTTCAGGCAGAGAAAGAAAAAAAGGAACACAGCCTAGTTATTTGTGTGCTATGCACTGTACATACACATGTCTATCTCATCATGTCACGTGTCACTTTGGGTATCCTTTAAAGGACACCTTTAAAGGCACAGGACAGAAGGAAAATGAGTTTAAGCCAGTCTAATTACCACTCATCTGTGACTAATCACAATTTGTAATTTGATCTCTGCCCTGTGTCACATGACTGCCATGGCAGATAAGGCTGATAAATGCAGGATGTTAACCCTATGATTGCTTCCATGAAAGCAAGAAGCAGACACACTTCAGATTTATTGCAGGATTTGTATCGGCTGTAACAAAGAAATATTTTTCTTTACAGGTCATTATGCTGTTGCTTAAAGGGAACCTGAAGCAAGTAAAATTATTTAAAATAAACACATGATGTAGCTGCAAATGAAATTACATACTAACCTCACTGTCAGTTCCTCTCAGAAGCTCACCATTTTCTTCTTACAGTGATCCCTTCCAGTTCTGACAATATTTTGCCAGAACTGAAATATACCAGTTGCTGTCAGTTATATTATTAATATTAATAATTGTATATATAAACCACCAACATATAATATATCAGCAGCTGTCAGTTACAACTGACATTTATCAGCAGCTGTCAGTTACAACTGAATGTGCAAGGTAATGTCCATGTTTCCCTATGGCTCAAGTGGGCGATAATACAGTGTGCTGACTAGGAAGCTGTTATGGGTTAATGGCCATTTTTAAAATGGAGGATGAAGAATTCCATTGATCACAGTGGATAAACAGGATGAAGGAGAGGAGAAAGAGATTGAGCAGTAGACTACACAGGAGGTAAGTATGACCTGTGTATGGTTATTTTGACTTTTTATTTTCAGTTCAGGTTCTCTAGCTTTCAGAGCTGAGAGGAAGTTCTGAGTTCAGGTCCGCTTTAGTGGAAGAAACCCCTCAGCGTCGGTCCTATTCGCCCTGTATGACATGCCTCCTGTTCTCCTTCAATAATATTTCTTTTTTCTGTAAGACTATATTGCAGAGATCTCCCCAGCCACAGCCGCCCCTGATCCTTAACATTGTATTAGATTACACTAAGATTGCACAAGGCTTGAGATTTACATGATCTCGGAGGGCTAGCGCAGCTAATTATAGATACTCTGTAATTACATCTCTCCGGCCTCATCACAGACAAACTTTCCCCCCCCCCCCCCCCAGATATCCCCAAAAGTCCCATTATGCAAACAAATCAGGGAGAATTTAAGATATTAATTTATTCTGCGGATAATTAAATTATGCACCTTTACTATTAAAATGCTTTGTGGTGATGTTTTCAGGACCAGGTGTTATTTTAATTTTCATATGTCTTGATTAATCAGCGCTGTGTGACCGTGAGCTATAATTGGCACCAGAATGACAGGGATCTCCGTGCTGGACTGGAACGAGCAGCAGACTATGCTATACAGTATGCTAATGGATCAAATCAGTTCTGGTCTCTACTGGAGATGCCGCTTTGAAAGGATATATAGAACCAGAGTGGTAATTCTGCATAGCCTCTACAGTGCCACCTGGAGGAGAAATCAGGGGCCAGCACCAGATTAAAGGGGTTCTCTGGTATGTATAAAAAAGCTAAAACTGACACTTACCTAGGGCTTCTATTCTATCGGCCCCCTGTGGCTGTAATGTCCCGTACTGACCTCCTCCGATGCTCTGTTCCCCCGCCGCCGGTAACCTGCTAATTATTCGTCTAACTAGACGTATAGAAATGCGGCTGCGCGGCCGTGCACATGCTCGCTCCCGCGCGCGTCATCCGGAGTTTACTGCGCAGTACGACGTTTTCTTGTGCTGCGCGCAGGAGCGAGCATGCATGACGCCATGGCCGCGCAGCCGCAGTTCTATTCTATTCGTCTAATTAGCAGGTTACTGGTGGCAGGGAGCGGAGTAACGGAGGAGGACAACGTGGGACATTATAGCTGCAGAGCTTAGAACTTCCTCTCTGCTCTAAAACATCAACAACAGTATAATAACCTTTAAAGGGAGTCTGAAGTCTAAACCCCCCATATACTCACCTAGGGAGAGGGAAGGCTTTGGGTCCTATAGAGCCTTCACGTTCCTCCTACGACCCACGGTCACCGCGTTCCACCGCTGTCTTCTTTCTGCTTTCATGGAAGCAGACAATGGGTTACCATCCTGTCTTTACTTATTAGCTGTGTCTACCAAGGACAATTTCTGTACTGACACAGCTGAGAGACCAAATAACACTTGTGATTACTTGAAGATGATGGGGAATTAGACTTGCTCTTCTCTCTATAAACACATAGGGTGCATTTCTCCACTTTTAATCAGTGGTGTATTGGATAGTACTCTTGATTTGCAGTCCTGAGTTCCAATCTGGACCAAGATATTATTAACACGGAGATTGTTCTCCCAGCCCCCTAAAAACTCCTTAACCCATTCGCGTTCCGTCGTTTTCACTTGAGAAATGTTCCCCTCCCATTCATTAGCCTATAACTTTATCACTACTTATCACAATGAACTGATCTATATCTTGTTTTTTCCGCAACCAATTAGGCTTTCTTTGGGGATACATTTTGCTAAGAGCCACTTTACTGTAAATGCATTTTAACAGGAAGAATAAGAAAAAAAAAAACGGAAAAAATCATTATTTCTCAGTTTTCAGCCATTATAGTTTTAAAATAATACATGCCTCCATAATTAAAACTCACGTATTGTATTTGCCCATATGTCCCGGTTATTACACCGATAAAATTATGTCCCTATCACAATGTATGGCGACAATATTTTATTTGGAAATACAGGTGCATTTTTTTCCGTTTTGCATCTATCACTATTTACAAGTTTAAAATAAAAAAATATAGAAATATTTCATCTTTACATTGATATTTAAAAAGTTTAGACCCTTAGGTAAATATTTACATGTTTTTTTTTATTGTAATGTTTTTTTTTTTTTTTTATAGTAAACATTTTATTTGGGTATTTTTGGGAGGGTGGGATGTAAACTATAGTTTTATAATGTAATTGTGTGTTTTAATTTTTTTTTACTTTTAGTTGTAGTTTTACTTTTTGGCCACAAGATGGCAGCCATGAGTTTGTTTACATGACGTCACTCTAAGCGTAACACACGCTTAGAGTGACGCAGAGGGGAGGCAACGGCCAGAAAAAGCACAGCTTCCGAGAGAAGCTGTCGCTTTTTCAGAGGGGGAGAGGAATCAGTGATCGGGCACCATAGCCCGATACATTGATTCCGTGGCTACCGAATCTGCCGCCGGGAGTGCGCGTGCAGGAACCAAAATAGGTTAAATTAACTTCAGCTCACCAAAAAATAGACTATGCTAGGGATTAGATTGTGCGCTGCCCTGAGGGATGGCTAGTGACAGGGCTATGGTCTCTGGAAAGCAATGCGTGAGATATCTGCGCTATATAAATATCCAATAATAATTTGTGATACATGCTACATCCACTGACATTAGCGCCTGCAGATAGTGTAATGCAAGTATATTGGAGTATTTATTACAGCCATTTATAATGATTCCCAGGTGTTGCGGGATTAGCATGGTACATGGGTAACGCAAGTATTGCTATGGTAACACGCATCATGTTACTTGCTTAACACGCAGTACACATGTTGCGCAGGTCACGCTAATTGCGGTAATTTGCTTGCATTAGTACCAGTAATATTGTCGTGTTCTGCCTGTGCACAGCAGGTTTACTGGAGCTACCTGAACCAGGCCTATAGTTACACTGAAGCACACTGTAAGATTAACCTTTCCCAATCCAATGTCGGACATGGTCAAATGATGAGGGCAGCACAGTGGCATAGTGGTTAGCGCTCTCTCCTTGCAGCGCTGGGTCCCCGGTTCGAATCCCAGCCAGGTCAACATCTGCAAGGAGTTTGTATGTTCTCCCCGTGTCTGCATGGATTTCCTCTGGGCACTCCGGTTTCCTCCCACATCCCAAAAACATACAGTTAAGTTAATTGGCTTCCCACCTAAATTGTCCCTAGACTATGATACATACACTACACGATACATACATAGACATAGGACTATGATAGGGACTAGATTGTGAGCTCCACCAAGGGACAGTTAGTAACAAAACTATATACTCTGTACAGCGCTGCGGAAGATGTTGGCGCTATATGAATACTTAATAATAATAAAAATAAACTGTTCATAGACTGAAGAGCACTACGTTATAGTGCGCAAAACAGTGTCCGATACAAAAAAAAAACACAACTCAGCGTGTTAGGCCTCTTAAAGAGAATCTGTATTGTTAAAATCGCACAAAAGTAAACATACCAGTGCGTTAGGGGACATCTCCTATTACCCTCTGACACAATTTCGCCGCTCCTCGCCGCATTAAAAGTAATTAAAAACAGTTTTAAAAAGTTTGTTTATAAACAAACAAAATGGCCACCAAAACAGGAAGAGGGTTGATGTGCAGCATGTCCACACATAGAAAATACATCCATACATAAGCAGGCTGTATACAGCCTTCCTTTTGAATCTCAAGAGATCATTTGTGTGTTTCTTTCCCCCTGTTCTCATGCACTGAAGTTTCAGGCTGCTCTTTTCTTCCTGCAAACAGCTTTGCCCTTGTTTATAATTCTTCAGTATGTGAAAGCCCAGCCAGCTCAGAGGACGATTTATCCAGCTTGTAAAAGATAAGAGAGAAGAGAGAAGCTGCTCTAATCCTAAATAACACACAGGCAGTGTGCAGAGAGGGGCCTCGAGGGGGGAGATGCATCACAGAACCACAACACTGAAGAACTTGGCAGCCTTCCAGACACAGGCCGACAAGTCTGACAGGGGAAAGATACATTGATTTATTACAGATACTGTGATAGTATAAAGTGCTGCAGTTAGCCAGAATACATTAGAATAGCTTTTTGAACTTGTAGGATGATAAAAAACAGGATGCAATTTTTGTTACGGAGTCTCTTTAAGGTAGCCACACACGATACAATAAAATAAACCGATTTTATGGCAATTCGATAATGATCGGATTTTCCACAAAAACTAAATTATTTTTTTTTATTCGAGCAAGAAATCTGATCGCATTTCCAGTTTTTAATCAATAAAAGTCTATTGGGAGTGTTGGATTTTTCTGATCAATTTTTATGAAAATTTTATAAAATTGCTTGGAAGTATATATTAGGAAATTGACAATGTAGCACACACTGTGCTACATTGTCAACTTCCGTATATATACTTCCAAGCAATTTTCTCAGAGTTTTCAATCATTCTTCTCATAATTGGGTAGAAATTGAACACGTGTGTGTGGTACATTGGTCAGATTTTTTAAAATGTTACAATCAGTCAGAAAAATTTATTGCAATTCTTGAATTGAAAAGATATTTCAAAAATTGTATGGTGTGTGGCCACCTTAAAAGACGCAAGGCTAAACTGCACACTGGGCGAGCAGTTCAGCGTCCCGTATGCCACCTCGAACCCCATTCCGGTGCAATTGAGATGCAATCAGACGTCAGCATTTGTAACACCATGTGTGCCAGCACTTGACATGTGGTGGTGTTACTAGGCACCAGAAAATGGCGATATGTCACGTCTAAGCATGGCTGCGCTCAGATGCAACTTCATGGAGGAAGGGAACATGTCTGCTTCCGAGAACCGAATGCTAACAAATAACATTTATATTGCTCTTTTCTCCTGGCAGACTCAAAGCGCCAGAGCTGCAGCCACTAGAACACCCTCTACAGGCAGTAGCAGTGTTAGGGAGTCTTGCCCAAGGTCTCCTACTGAATGGGTGCTGGCTTGCAGAACAGGAAGAGCCAGACTTCAAGCCCAGGTCTCCTGTGTCAGAGTCCTTAACCATTACACTATCCAGGCAGTAAATTCCCCTCCCTCAGCTTCCCACAAGAAAGAGTCCTTAGCGTGAAAATACCCTGACTCAAATTTAGTGTGTGGAAAAAATAAGCAACTCAGGTAAAAACAATGCAATTTCTTCCCCAACAAGACAACCATAGTCTTTTATGTAAATCTATGGCAGAGAGGGGCCAGGCCTGTTTTTCTGCTTAGTTCCCATAATTCTCCCCTCCTATAAATCATGGCCGGTTTGCTGTGTTCATTACCATACAAATGAAAATCCCGACCCACTATATCCATTCAGAGTTGACCTGTGCGGAGCTGTACGCGGGTGTATCATTTTATCAGCTAACATCGCAGGGCTCAGACAAGATCAAGCAAACCAGGCTAGCGATACTGTGTTGTGACAGCGCGCCAGAGGACATTGATAACCCCCCCTATGTTCCCGGCCCTTATCTTGCACACACTATTACATGATACCATTTCATCTGATTTGCAATTGAATCTCGGGAACTGTCATTGTGACATCCACCTGATAGAGAGGGCTGTTCATGAGCTGCCTATTTGTAGACCGTATCAGCATGCAACCTAATAAAAATCAAAAGGGGTAAATGTACCTATAGATGTGCAATGACATGTCTGACAACGTTCCGCCATGGGAGGGAGGACTTCTTATTGTGACAGAATCACTAGTTCCGGAGATTACCGTAACCCCTGTCATTTATCATACAGGCAAACCCGGGAACACTGTTATTACTAATATATATATATATATATTTTTTTAAAGGAGAACATACATAGTGCTGATTGACTGTAGGCAGATTCCTGTACTGTGACCGGTCGCTTGCTCCAAAATGAATAAAATGCAGTCAGTCTATTGAGTGATCAACATCAGAGATGGATTTAGGCTTCTTTCACCTTACGCAAGATGCGTCATTGCGCATCGGACAATGTAATCACATCACAACGCAATTATATTTCAGGCATTAGTAGAAAGAGGAAAGCTGGCACTGCTGTAAAGCGCAAACTTTTTATTGGATACACCAAGTAAAGGCAGGTAAAATAACATTTGGCTGATCAGAGGCACATGGTGTAGCGGTGGGTGCAGGGTACAAGAGAAGCCTGACAGCCGTTTCGCACAGTCGTTCGTGCACAGCTCAATACTATAGCTCCATGTAACGATCGGTGTAACACAGAGAGGGTCTGATTACCGGTGAACTGCAGTCTCACCGAGAATACAGAATATACCCGATTATTGGTGATCTGCAGTATCATCGATAATCAGATATATCTACTAACCTCTGGACACCTGGGAACCAGTGAGTGTTAGATGCAACAGTATACTTTGAGTACTGCACAGAGATATGTTCCTTCCGATGGCCTAGACTCTCCCAGGGGAGGAGCTAGGCTGAAAGTAGGAAGGACAGAGCGTGAGTGACACCAGTGAGAGGGTGTCACTAACAGATCTGGGAACTGCCTCTAACAGTAAGGCCAGTTCTCGAGGTCGGGCAAGCCAGGTCGTTAACACACAGACAGATAAGGTACAGATTCAGGAAACTGATACGGAATCCAATGGACAGGCAGGGTTTGGCAACGGAGTATCAGAATAACGAGGTACAGAATCAGGAGGCAGATACAGAGTCCAGGAACGAGCAGAGTTTGGCAACAGGATATTAGAAATATCAAGGTACAGAATCAGAGTTCAGAGGGATAGTCAGGCAGGCAGAAGGTCATAACAAATAATACAGTTCAAATTCCTGACGCTAAGGTGTGAGTTCCTTGATCGTCAACACCTTTGGAAACTATGCTAGAAAACAGATACAGACAAGGTCTGAGTGCTACCACGTAGTGATCGCAACGACAGACAACCAGAGAATGACCAGCACCCAGTATATATACTATAGCACTATCCAGCGCCACCCCTAAGTGCTGGACCAATGGAGGATGGTGAAAATGTCAGCTGACCAGCTTGGTCAGCTGACTCTTCTCTGGCTGTCATATAAGCTCTGCCTCTCAGCGCGCGCACGCGTCCTTCTGAACCTGTGTGGACTAGCAGTCCCAGCCACACCAGACATGTTTTGCAAAGTATCAGCTGACTCGGGCGCGGGAGCCGCCGCACCGCTTTCCAAGCAAGCGACGAACTCTCCGCGTCCAACCACCATGTCAGAGGTATCACTATGCGTACAAACCGCCGCGTCCAACGCGGACTCCACCGCTCTGCCTATGCGGCATGCGGCGGTTTCTTCGCGTTGTGCCGCCATGTTGGACGCGGAAACAGCCGCCTCACCCTGAACACTTGCGGCGGCTTTTCCGCGTTTCTTCACACTCCACAGCTGAGCTGTAGTGCCAACCTGCTGCAACCTTCTTTGTTTGCAATTATATTTCAATAGGGGCTTTCACTATGTGGTGAGGCGTTTTCCAACGGAATAACGTGCAGCATGCAGTACGATACCGGGCGGCACATGTGGTGCGAGCATTAAGTCTATGGACTGTATGCTGCACTGTACAGGTTGCGCTGCAATCCTACTTTTCATACTGATGTACAGCAGTCCTTCTCTGTTACGTACAGCTTAAACAGCAGCTCTCTTCGTCCATGTGTTGTTCCCCATTTTGAGCCTCCCTTTTCCAATTATAGCCTCCTCTTCCATATGAAGCCACCACTCTTCCACGCTCAGCCGCCCCTTTGGCTGCAGCAGCCCAATGCCTGGGCCTTTTTGGCCTTTCCAGAAATGAAGCCTTGTTTATAAGATGCGTTTCTGATATGAAAACCAGGATAATTAAAGGATATCCAATCTAAACACTCCTCGTTCCCAAACAGTATACACTTACATCTGGAACAGTATACACTTACATCCCTGAGTTACCTGTTACCCCCCTGCAAGCCTGTGTTCGTTTGCTATGCGTCCTGTACTAGGCCCTGAATAGCAGTGGTCAGGACCTTTGAACTAGAGGGTACATGGCTTACACATGCACGGCTGGTTTATTGTGGTCACCACAAGCAGCACACTGCACATGTGCAAGTCCTATTTGGTACCTTTTGGTTCAAAGTTCCCGACCACTGCTAGTCAGGACCTGGTATGGCTTAGATAGCAGATAAATAAAGGCTTGCGGGGGGAAATGGACAATGTAGTCCAGTAGTGGGCATCGTTCTGGATGTGTGTACGGTTTTGTTTTGTCTTTTGCAGCTGCCCATATGAAAGAGGCCTTAGTGTGAAAATACCCTGAACCAAATGAGTGTGAATAAAAAAAAATATCCTTTAAGGTAAAAATTGGACTCTTGATTAATTTATTGAGGTCTTCTATATGTGATTACAGTTCTTCTTTTATGTCTATATTGCTGTAAACTGGCACGTAGCCCCAGATTTCAAGTGATGTTTTCCCTAGGGCTATGATGTCATACAGCTTTCTACCCTAGAGCACTCTGGGAGATCATGTGAACATCCTCATTTCACTGGGGGATTTCAAAGTGAGGGCTGGTTCAGACGGACGTTTGGAGGCGTCGCGTTCATTGGAGTCTCAGTGGCAATACGTTCGGGCTTTCAGCAGCGTTCGCGTTGCGTTCGGATGCGGTCACGTTTTTTCTTCCCCTAGGGGAACATTACCCGTCGCGGTTAACCTCCCCTGGAAGCAACATGTAGCTTCCAGGGGCAGCTTGAACGCCAGTGAAAATCGGGACCCAAACGCCGCGTTCGTGTAAACGCGCATGAAAGCTTGGTACAAACGCTCCCATTCACTTGAATGGGAGCGTTTAACGCCAAGCCCCGAACGCTGGTGGTAAACGCTGCACAAACGTCCGTCTGAACCAGCCCTGATTTACCTTCCCGGCATCTCTGATCAGTTTAAAAATGGGAGTCGGCTTGAGGTAACATTTCACAACAAGAAAAAATGGACTAGATCATAGCTCCCAACTGTCCCTCAGTCTCTCTTTCCTCCTCATTTGTCCCTCTTTCAGGACTTTGTCCCTCTTTCTATGTAAATATATATATTTCTCTACTAAAAAAATGTGTTTGATTGACTCTAAACGTTATTCCCATCCTTTAGGCATCTTGCACACTACATGCGATTCTAATTTTTTTATTCGTTTGATCTTTGATTCCGATTAAAAAACATAGCAGCATGCAGTACGTTTTTTAATTGGAATCAAAAATCGGATCAGATAAAAAAAATTGGAATCGCATGCAGTGTGCAACATGCCTCACAATGATATATTACTAATGTAAAAATGTTAATATGAAGTAAAATGATCCAGGATAGAAAGAATTATTAAAAAAAACATATTTTTCTCATGAAATCTTTATGGAATGAGTGACTAGGGGTGTGACAAAGCATGATCAGGGGTGTGGCAGGGGTGTGGCTTAAATGTCCTTCTTTCTCACCTTAAAAAGTTGGGAGGTATACTAGATAATTTATAAATAAATATTGTTAAAATACGTTTTATTCATGACGTGCAGTAAAGTTCCTCTTTTATTAAGCTGAACTGCACAACTTTTGTGATAAAAGATCTTTAATCCAATTGTACAGTACCCAATGTTACCAAGAAAAATAATAGCGGGAGAAACAGCGTGAGCCAAAATAGTGCAGCTATTCATTTTACTTTATTGTCATTTTTTGTATCTGTACCTCAAATTACCCTGCCGCTGTGTACGATAAAGCAATCACTTATTGCTGAAGAGAGCTATGCTCAATCCAATATAACAGCAGCGCTGACACTCCCACCTGACATTTCCTGTATTCTCTGCATCAGGGATAATCCTATCCTGAATAAACTAAGAGAAGCACTCTATTGTCCCACGCCTCTTCTGGCCTGACTCCCCCCCTCCACTACCAGCCTCTCTCCCCTTCTCTTATATGCACTGATTGTACATAAAACACTCTACTATTTTTGTTACCACTGTAATATGTTGCAGCTGTTTTTCCTCTTTGTTTTCTATGTAAGTAGATAATGATTGCTCAAAAATGTACATGAAGGGGAAGAGAAAGAAGAAAATAACAATAAAAAGCAAGAATGTTTATCCCTGGTTTTATTCTTGGAAAGTTTTGAGTCGGTTCCTGCCTCTGATGTAAAGAGGGAGCGGATGTAGTTCTCATTAGTTCGATTTATGCATGCATTTTAAGAGGAACTTTACCAAAAAATAGTGGTGATGTGGTGGGATCAATACATTGCCAAGTGAGAAGTCTCTAACCTCGACCATTTTTTTGGGGGGGTTGTGGAACAAATTTGCTAAGTTTCCATTCATCTTAAAAGGGAAAGATAAAGATATGAGTGCCTTAGATTACAAGCATGTTTCCGGAACTAATAATGCTCACAAACCAAGGTTCCACTGTATTTAACATTAAACAAAACCAGCTGAATGTAAAGAGAACCAGGGACGAGGAATGGGAGGAACCCGAAGACAACGCGCAGCTTCAGGAGGCTAAGGGTGCCGAATGTAAAGAGAACCAGGGACGAGGAACGGGAGGAACCCGAAGACAACGCGCAGCTTCAGGAGGCTACAGGTCCGTACAAACGCCGGACTTTAGGCAACGACGGGTCCGTCGTTGCCTCCCGCTGGGTGGGCGTGCCAGCGACAGTCCGGCGTGTGTACGATCTGTCGTCAGACTGATACGGCTGTTTCTGAGCGATCCGCCCGGCGGATCGCTCAGAAACAGCCGTATCAGTCTGACGACAGAGCGTACACACGCCGGACTGTCGCTGGCACGCCCACCCAGCGGGAGGCAACGACGGACCCGTCGTTGCCTAAAGTCCGGCGTGTGTACGGACCTTAAGGGTGCCTCCTGGGCTTCATTCAATTGAATTTTTATTGATTTAGAGGTACTTTAAGTACCCTGTTTGTATTGTGCTTAGTTTGAAGACATCTGAAGCACTGACATTGGTGTTTTATAAATGTAAAACTCACATCTATTTAACTCTTTTGAGAGCTCTGTTTACATCTTAAGGTGGCCATACATGGTACAATTTTTCATTTTTTTTTCGATTAGATAATTTCATTCGATTATTCCATTAGATCGAATATAAAGATTTTTCCATCATGTCCGATCAGATTTTTCTCGAAAATCATTTAGATCATTTAGATCGCATCAATGGGAAAATCGGACGTTTTTATTGTATCGGACAGCTGAATCCTCACCTGTAAGCCACTAGCTCATTCATGGTCAGTTAAGTGCGGCAGTAAAATGGTACTTAAAACAGTGCCATCCAAATTTAGCCCAACAAAGTAAGCAGCAGTTTTGAACCATGCAGTGACTGAGCACTTGATCATTGTCCTGTTCAACCACACTCTGCTACTCGTGCAGCAACCGAGTAATGGATGGACAGCTTCTGGGGGTTAACCATACGATTTATCTCTCTGTCTGAACTAACTCTTAGTGGTACCACATACGGCTCCAGGCTAATGATGCATAGCAAATGGGACAATAGCTTGGTTAGCGGGTGGCATGCGGCTGTGTCAGCGCAATTCCACAGTGCAGCACTCACAGGTCAGAACACACAAGCAGAAGCAGTACATTACAATGCATTATTCCTGCTAGGCATGCCAGGGAAACAAAAGAAGAAGAAGAAAAACAGGGAGACCAACAATGAAAAAGCCACATGGAGTTATAACTACAGAAGTAAGATGGATGTGAAGAAAGATGAAAAAAGGAGGAAAGAGGGCTGCAGTACAGGTGAAAATAAAATTATACTGTATATATATATATATATATATATATATATATATATATATATATATATATATATATATATATATATATATATATATCAAACCTTGTACAGCGCCACAAAATGTATTGATGCTTTATAAATAAATAATAATAATCAAAATAAAATCCACTACTAAATGTTCAATTATTATAGAAATACTTTTTTTTTCTTTTGCAGGTATGGCTTATAAACATTTTCTCAAATATAGCAGACAGCCATTGCACCATTGCCAGTAGCTGGGTTTCAGTTAGTGGCTAGTTTTTGCTTAGTAAAGGAGTGAACACCAGTTTTGGCCACACTCTCCTTCACTGTGACTTGAGTCTTACTTCCCTCTCTCTGCACAGTGTGTACAGAAAGATGAGGAGACTCTGCTGAGCAGCAATCCTGGCCTCAAAATATTGATATGTCAGCAGCAGAGGAAGGAGGTGGGTGGAGTCAGGCAATGGCTCTGTGCTGGGGGAGCTGTAAAACACTCACTCACTTGGCAACTGCCAGTTTTTTGTAAAGGTTTCTTGGGTCACGTGTCTTATCTTTCCAAATGGAATTCCTCTGCAATCGCAGAAACAAACATGGGAATTGTGTGAGTAATAGGATTGGGCCTAATACAAAAAAATAAATGGTGCCGACCACATTTCAAGTTGCCACGAGCATCCCTGGTCTGTGATGTATGTCTGGAGATATGGTGTTCCCAGGCCTGCTGCATGCTGGGAGATGAGCGTGCCCAGCCCCCTAGTACATGCAGGGAGATGTAGTCTTTAGTGTCTGTATATGTCCTGGTCGAGAGATGTAATGACTACATCTCCCAGCATGCACTAGGGGGCCAGGTACACTCATTTCCAACAATGCAACAGGGCCAGGAACACCATATCTCCCAGCATACACCAGGTGCCTTGAACACTCTCTGCCCCGGCAACTCTAAAGCATGGCCGTAACAGCTGCAAGATGGACACCTTCATGGGGACGGGGGCTACGGAGTAAGTTAATTTAATGCTCCTTCCATCCCTCAAAGCCATCATCAGTTATGGATCTCCCTTAGGGGGAGGTTCCTTTTACATTTTTTATATATATGGTGCTAGGGTGGCTATAAACCAGCAATGCAGCCTCTTGCCTCAAGGGGGCACCCAAGGTGCTCATGACACTAATATCCAAAAAGGGCCCTGCACTGCCATTTATACTGAACTCATGTCTTGCTCCAGAGTCGCTCTTCAGTTTAATCCTGCTTAGCAAACAAAAAAAGTAAAAATGCTTGTCCTTGCTAAACTAAAAGACTTTCCTAAAAACATAATGAATAATTCCTGTACAATAATGAGTGTACAGACACTTTATGTCCTTCTTATAGCACTGCAAATTCCCAGCATCATATTAATTAAAGGCACTTTAATAAGCATATTTATTATATCCGCAGTTGTAGCAATATATGATTTTTTTCTTCCAACTGTGCCACTGCAATTAGTTGATTTTTTATTTCTTCTATAAACCATGGCAAGGTATTTCCCGCCGAACAGACGGATCCTGTTTATACGGCGCGACCATCGTTTGACGACTCCCTCCTCGGCCGTCATGTTTTATCCTCTCTGCTCGTCAGCCGATTTGCTGCGTCTGTTTGTACAGGAAGGTGATGAGAAGCCTGCCTTGCTGCAATGTGTTGTGTTTGTGCCCTCCCAGAGGTGACTGCTGAATATCTCCTCTTAGCGGATGGCAAGGTGGGTAGTAAATACTTCCTCCCAGTGACACACGGAGGCTAAAATATCTCAATAGCGTAGTCATAATCTGGAGTAATTACCGCCACTCCTGGGATGCCTGAAGTAGGTTGATGGCCCATTTGTGCTATATTTCTCTTTATGTTTTCTTGCTTTTTAAAAAACATAACATATGATTTCTTCTGTGTGCTTTATAACCCTTTCTAGTTTATTGTTCTTGTCAAGTTTACTTTAATTTATGTTTGCAAAACTTTATAAGTTTTATAATCATGTAAGTATAAAACAAAGTTCCTGCAGATGGTTGGCAGGTAATACAGTCACTGATTTGCACAACCTCCAGGGATTGGGGACAGGTGGGACTTCTGCAAGTGCTTCTGGTCACTTATTAATGTTTTATGTTATGCTTTGCTTGGTTTGCAAAACTGTCTTCCTGTACATGTCTTAGATAGGCCTGGTTCACACTGTCCGGATACACAACAGAGCAGTAAAAGAGGATACCTGCAGGTTCCTCCACATGCTTTTTGCTTGTCCGTGTGCAATGCTCACCTACACTCTGTTGTGCATCCGGTTCCACTTGGCCCATCTGGTTCACCCGCCGCCATCCATTCGGGACCTCCGCCACTGCCAATACCATCACTTTGGTCCATGGGAGGAGTGGCAGTAGAGCTTCATCAGAAGAATCAAGCTCCGATTGGATTGTAGAAGACCAGGGGGAACCTCTTTAGGCACCAGGGAAGATTGTCATTGGTCCACCACTCAGAGAACCAATTAGAATTCTCCCTGTGGAGGAAAGATTCCCATTGGTCAGTTGCAAACCAATAGAAGCCTGCTGCTTCTGCCGGGGGTCCAATCTATATACCGATGCTTCTCCCGAGCAGGGGACCTGAGTGATGGTGCCAGCAGCTGCGGAGGACGCGAACGGACGGCGGCAGGTGAGTAATTTGCAAAACACATGCGGCGACCAGGCTAGTGAGAACGGACACTGTCCAGTCTCATAAGCTTCTACTGATTCTGTTGATATCCGCTTTATCGGGCCTATCTGCAAAAATTGTGCACAATCTTGTTTTCCAAATGTTTTCACAAATTGTGCACAATCTTGTATTCCACTCAATTAAACAGATCCCTTCCATACAGACTGATATGAATGAATCCCATTGCTTTGCATTTCAGTGTAGGGTTGTCTCTAAATTAAAAATAAATAACAATATAGAAAATTATATGATTACTTTTCCAATACAGCATTGCTTCTACCTCTTTGTTATCAACCTCCTCGGCGTTCCCTTTTAAGAACTGGTGACGGGGCCGCAAGAGCAGCGCTAGGTATGAACCTTGCTGACGGCAACAATATTCAAATAACATTTAAATGCCGGCTGTGCGGAGAAGTCATAAATAGCGAGAAGGGCCGTGGCTTATAATTTACTGTCCTGGTGTTCACCTTAATCAACTTGGGCTCTGGAATTTGTTAATGGGATAATTAATATGCATTTCATTTTCATGACTGGTCACCCAGCAGCCTATTAAATATTCAGCATATCTTCATCCATAATAAAACACACAGCCGTAGTTCTAAGTGAATATTCATATTGTTATGCTGCTGAGCTGCTTTTTATTCTGCGGTTCATTCTATGCAAAAAAGGTCCAAGTCATCAGAGTGGCTTAAAGGGATGGTCATCGGTTGCCTTACCGCTCTGCACTCTGGCTTCAGTCACCCCACATAAACTCTGACTTCCTAAGCTCTGGGAGTGGCCAAGGCCGCTAAGATTTTCTAATGATCTTTAGGGGCACCTTACAGAACATTTGCTTAAAAAGGATCTGAAGTGAAGGTAAACTTATGAGATAATTCATTCTACTTGTAGTATGGATGATAAATAGAACATTGGTAACATGTATATGTAATAACATGTAATATTTTTTATTTTCAGTTTTATGGCTTCTGGTAATTTTTAAGGTTGTGTCAGACTGTCACAGTTGCTGTTTAGAATCCACGCTCTGCCTTGTTTACCTAAAAGAGAAAGAGCAGTAATGACCCTTTGAACTTTCCTGAACCTCAGAATACTTATCTCATGGATTCTCAGCTGTTTTATCCTCTATTTACATTTATTAGGAAACCGGACTGAATTTGACAAGCTCTTTTGCGCAGATAACAACTCTAATTTTGTAACTCTTGCTGTACAGGAAAATAGAAAGGGACTTCACAGGCATACCTCAAACAAGGGCTCAGTAATCCCAATAGTATAATACAGGTAAATGTACCGATAGTTTACTATTAAAGTAAAAACTTTAAAACGAAAGTAAAATATTGATATTAACCACTTGAGGACCTAGGGCTTTACCCCCCTTAAGGACCGGCCACTTTTTTTCCATTCAGACCACTGCAGCTTTCACGGTTTATTGCTCGCTCATACAACCTACCACCTAAATGAATTTTGGCTCCTTTTCTTGTCACTAATAAAGCTTTCTTTTGGTGCTATTTAATTGCTCCTGCGATTTTTACTTTTTATTATATTCAGCAAAAAAGACATGAATTTTGGCAAAAAAATGATTTTTTTAACTTTCTGTGCTGACAGTTTTCAAATAAAGTAAAATTTCTGTATACATGCAGCGCGAAAAATGTGGACAAACATGTTTTTGATTAAAAAAAACCCATTCAGCGTATATTTATTGGTTTGGGTAAAAGTTATAGCGTTTACAAACTATGGTGCAAAAAGTGAATTTTCCCATTTTCAAGCATCTCTGACTTTTCTGACCCCCTGTCATGTTTCATGAGGGGCTAGAATTCCAGGATAGTATAAATACCCCCCAAATTACCCCATTTTGGAAAGAAGACATCCCAAAGTATTCACTGAGAGGCATAGTGAGTTCATAGAAGATATTAATTTTTGTCACAAGTAAGCCGAAAATGACACTTTGTGACACGAAAAAAAAAAAAAAAAAAGTTTCCATTTCTTCTAACTTGCACCAAAAAAAAATGAAATCTGCCACGGACTCACCATGCCCCTCTCTGAATACCTTGAAGGGTCTACTTTCCAAAATGGGGTCATTTGTGGGGTGTGTTTACTGTCCTGACATTTTGGGGGGTGCTAAATTGTAAGCACCCCTGTAAAGCCTAAAGGTGCTCATTGGACTTTGGACCCCTTAGCGCAGTTAGGCTGCAAAAAAGTGCCACATATGTGGTATTGCCGTACTCAGGAGAAGTAGTATAATGTGTTTTGGGGTGTATTTTTACACATACCCATGCTGGGTGGGAGAAATATCTCTGTAAATGACAATTTGTTAATTTTTTTTACACACAATTGTCTATTTACAGAGTTATTTCTCCCACCCAGCATGGGTATGTGTAAAAATACACCCCAAAACACATTGTACTACTTCTCCTGAGTACGGCGATACCACATGTGTGGCACTTTTTTGCACCCTAACTGCGCTAAAGGGCCCAAAGTCCAATGAGTACCTTTAGGATTTCACAGGTCATTTTGCGGAATTTGATTTCCAGACTACTCCTCACGGTTTAGGGCCCCTAAAATGCCAGGGCAGTATAGGAACCCCACAAATGACCCCATTTTAGAAAGAAGACACCCCAATGTATTCCGTTAGTAGCATAGCGAGTTCATAGAAGATTTTATTTTTTGTCAAAAGTTAGCGGAAAATTGATTTTTATTGTTTTTTTCACAAAGTGTCATTTTCCACTAACTTTTGACAAAAAATAAAATCTTCTATGAACTCACCATACTCCTAACGGAATACCTTGGGGTGTCTTCTTTCTAAAATGGGGTCATTTGTGGGGTTCCTATACTGCCCTGGCATTTTAGGGGCCCTAAACCGTGAGGAGTAGTCTGGAAATCAAATTCCGCAAAATGACCTGTGAAAGCCTAAAGGTGCTCATTGGACTTTGGGCCCTTTAGCGCAGTTAGGGTGCAAAAAAGTGCCACACATGTGGTATCGCCGTACTCGGGAGAAGTAGTACAATGTGTTTTGGGGTGTATTTTTACACATACCCATGCTGGGTGGGAGAAATATCTCTGTAAATGGACAATTGTGTGTAAAAAAATCAAAAGATTGTCATTTGCAGAGGTATTTCTCCCACCCAGCATGGGTATGTGTAAAAATACACCCCAAAACACATTGTACTACTTCTCCCGAGTACGGCAATACCACATGTGTGGCACTTTTTTGCACCCTAACTGCGCTAAAGGGCCCAAAGTCCAATGAGCACCTTTAGGCTTTCACAGGTCATTTTGCGGAATTTGATTTCCAGACTACTCCTCACGGTTTAGGGCCCCTAAAATGCCAGGGCAGTATAGGAACCCCACAAATGACCCCATTTTAGAAAGAAGACACCCCAAGGTATTCCGTTAGGAGTATGGTGAGTTCATAGAAGATTTTATTTTTTGTCACAAGTTAGCGGAAAATGACACTTTGTGAAAAAAACAATACAAATCAATTTTCCGCTAACTTTTGACAAAAAATAAAATCTTCTATGAACTCACCATACTCCTAACGGAATACCTTGGGGTGTCTTCTTTCTAAAATGGGGTCATTTGTGGGGTTCCTATACTGCCCTGGCATTTTAGGGGCCCTAAACCGTGAGGAGGAGTCTGGAAATCAAATTCCGCAAAATGACCTGTGAAATCCTAAAGGTACTCATTGGACTTTGGGCCCTTTAGCGCAGTTTGGGTGCAAAAAAGTGCCACACATGTGGTATCGCCGTACTCGGGAGAAGTAGTACAATGTGTTTTGGGGTGTATTTTTACACATACCCATGCTGGGTGGGAGAAATAACTCTGTAAATGGACAATTGTGTGTAAAAAAATCAAAAGATTGTCATTTACAGAGGTATTTCTCCCACCCAGCATGGGTATGTGTAAAAATACACCCCAAAACACATTGTACTACTTCTCCCGAGTACGGCGATACCACATGTGTGGCACCTTTTTGCACCCTAACTGCGCTAAGGGGTCCAGAGTCCAATGAGTACCTTTAGGCTTTACAGGGGTGCTCAAAATTTAGCACCCCGCCCACTTGCCAGGACAGTTAACAAACCCCACAAATGACTCCATTTTGGAAAGAATACACAACAAGGTATTCCATGAGGGGAATGGTGAGGTCATTGAAAATTTTATTTTTTGTCACAAGTTAACGGAAAATGACACTTTGTTAAAAAAAAATAAAAAAAAAAATTCTGCTAACTTGTGACAAAAACTAAAATCTTTTATGAACTCACCGTGCACCTCACATAATACTTTAGGGTGTCCTCTTTCCAAAATGGGGTCATTTGTGGAGTCTGTCCTGGCATTTTAGGGTCTCTGCAATCATTACATGTATGGCCAGTATTAGGAGTTTCTGCTATACTCCTTATATTGGGTATACAAGTAATGCACTCTGGGCTGAAAGGAAAAATGAACGGCAAACATACCTTGCTCCACATCAATGGCAGATCTTCCTCCACATCAATGGCAGTGATAACCTCAGGAGAGAGACACCCCGTGCCACCCTGCACTCAGGGTGAGCCACCAACTTATGTGACTGGGCCTCAGAACTTTAGTATACAGCATTATGCCTGTAGGATACAGCAATATGCCTGCCAATAGAGATGACTCTGTGTGGCATTAAAGCATCATCATAGGCCCAAATCACATATAAACCGGGGGTGTCCACACTCAAGGGAAATTCAAACATGCCGTCTTATATCGCCAACCCAGGACAGATCAGCAATATCAAGCATGGAAACCGATCCTTCTTCCCATTTTTATGCTTACCCGTTTGGTCTTCAAGCTTACCTCTCCTCTCCCTGCGACAATGTGCGAAAGACCACTGAGTGTGTGCCTACTCCTGTGTCTGGAGTTCCCTAGGTTCTAATAGTGTACCTGCTCGTGGTACCTCTCAAAACACGGCCCTACGCATAGACCAGGCTGGTCAGGACAGCGGGGACAATAATAAACGGTGTCACTCCTTGTTCCAGCCCTGCTGCAGACACGGCAACGTTTTCTTCGGATGCGTTGACCTGGGGCACACGGAAGCTGATAGGCGTAATGCCTTCCATGCAGTCGGCTAGTTGCATCTGGGGGGGGGGCCTGGCACCTCCTGGATACAGGATGTCCATAATGATCTCTTCCTGAAATTGGAGGAAAGATCCAGTTCTCCCAGCCTTACTGTAGAGAACAAAGCTGTTGTAAACTGCCAATTGAATCAGATAAAAAGACACTTTCTTATACCAGCGTCTTGTTTTCCGGGTAACTAAATAGGGCGCTAACCTCTGGTCATTGAAGTCCACCCCTCCCATGTTGACATTATATTCGTGGACGACAAGGGGCTTTTCAATGACCGCAGTTGCCCGTTGAATTTGGACTGTCGTGTCTGTGTGAATGGTGGACAGAAAGTAAACGTCCCTCTTGTCCCTCCATTTCACCGCGAGCAGGTCTTCAGTACGCAAGGCGACCCTCTGCCCCCGTAAAAGTCTGGTGGTAACGAGCCGTTGGGGGAAGCCCTGGCGACTAGGCCGCGCAGTGCCACAGCATCGGATTCCTTCTAACTTTAAGTGCTGAAAGAGGGCCACACTTGTGTAATAATTGTCCACAAAAAGATGGTACCCCTTCTGGAACAAGGGTGACACCAAGTCCCACACAACCTTTCCACTGCTCCCCAGGTAGTCAGGGCATCCGACCGGCTCCAATTTTGAGTCTTTTCCCTCATAGACCCTAAAACGACATGTATAGCCTGTGGCCCTTTCACAGAGCTTATACAGTTTCACCCCATACCGGGCGCGCTTGCTTGGGATGTACTGTTTGATGCCAAGGCGCCCGGTAAAGCGTAAGAGGGACTCGTCTACGCAGATGTTCTGTTCAGGGATATAAGCATCTGCAAATGTTGATGACAGGTGGTCTATGAGGGGCCGAATTTTGTGGAGCCGGTCATAAGCAGGGTGGCCCTTTTCATGACAGGTTTTGTCGTCGTTGAAGTGCAGGAAGCGCAGGATGGACTCAAATCGTGTCCTGGACATGGCAGCAGGGTACAAGGGAACATGATTTACTGGGTTCGTAGACCAATACGACCGCAGTACATTCTGTTTCATTAGTCCCAAGTGAAGGATAAGGGCCAAAAAGATTTTAATGTCGGAAACTTGGACTGGTTTCCACCCGAAAGGCTGGGCATACATGCTCTCCGGGTGCTCGGTGATGAATTGTGTGGCTTTACGGTTGGTCTCAACCACAATTAAGTCCAAGAGAACCTGGGTGATGAACAGCTGCAAAAAGTCTAGGGCCGTTCCTAGATGAGCTGTCGCCACCTGGACTCCAGACTGGGCGGTGAAAGGGGGCACTACGGGTGCGGCGGAATCAGGGGATTGCCAATCTGGTTGTGCCAGCACCTCTGGGAGTCTATGGGTACTACGGGCCCGTCTTCTTGTTGGTGGCTGCGACGGGGGTACTACTGCACTTGCCACCGTACCAGTTTCAACTTCCATGCTGACGCTCACCACTTCGTCAGGGTCTACGGAAGCACTGGCACTAAGTCCAGGAGATGCTGCGCTGCTGGTGCCTGCCTCACCAAGAAAACTATCAACAGCGCTAGCACCACCCTGCTGCCCTTGAGGCGGATCCTGCGCCACCTGCGGTCTAACGACTTGGGGTCTGGTACGCCTGGCTCTAGCCGGGACCATAGCCTCGTCATCAGTATCGGTCAGGGAACCACTGCTTTCTACAGGTTCAAAATCGGACCCGGAAGATTCGACGGATGATTCTTCCCAAAAGAACTCATCCGACTGGTCCATGTACCTGTATACCTCGTCATCGGAAAGCCCCCTTCTTGCCATTTTGGATTGCTAAATTTATGGGGTTTTCCTCCGAGACTACCCAGAAAAAAAGAGCACCTACCTAGCAAAAAGGGAGTATTTGAGAGGTATTGGGGTTGGTGGGAAGTGGGGTCTCAGAGGCAATCAAACAATCACGGGACAATCAAATCCAATTACAGCACAATCGACTCCAATCACAGCACAAGCAGATCTGATGCACTCGGAAGGTGATGGGGGGAGGGTGGGATTGGGTGTGGCGGGAAGTGGGGTCTCAGGCAATCAAACAATCACGGGGCAATCGAAGCCGATCACGGGACAATCAAATACAATTACAGCACAATCGACTCCAATCACAGCACAAGCAAATCTGATGCACTCGGAAGGTGGTGGTTGGAGGTGGTGGGGGGTGGGGGGGTGGGGTTGGGTGTGGTGGGGGGGAGGGTGGGGTTGGGTGTGGCGGGAAGTGGGGTCTCAGGCAATCAAACAATCACGGGGCAATCGAAGCCGATCACGGGACAATCAAATACAATTACAGCACAATCGACTCCAATCACAGCCCAATCAAATCTGATGCACTCGGAAGGTGATGGGGGAGGGTGGGATTGGGTGTGGCGGGAAGTGGGGTCTCAGGCAATCAAACAATCACGGGGCAATCGAAGTCGATCACGGGACAATCAAATACAATTACAGCACAATCGACTCCAATCACAGCACAAGCAAATCTGATGCACTCGGAAGGTGGTGGTTGGAGGTGGTGGTGGTGGGGGGGGGGGGGGGGGGTTGGGTGTGGTGGGGGGGAGGGTGGGGTTGGGTGTGGCGGGAAGTGGGGTCTCAGGCAATCAAACAATCACGGGGCAATCGAAGCCGATCACGGGACAATCAAATACAATTACACCACAATTGAATACAAGCGCAGCACAATCGAATACAAGCGCAGCACAGTCAAATACAATGCACTTGGACGGTGATTAGGGGGGGGGTCTGAGGGCGATTTGAGGGGATGGGGGGTTGATCAGGAGCCTGCACGGGGCAGACTGAGTCCTGATCTGATGAGAGGCAGACACAGGGGGTTACTGATCAAAGATCAGTTAGTGATTGCTGGGGAGGACAGATGTAAACAAACAGCAGGGGATGTAATCAGAAGGGGGGTACGAGGGCAATCGAGGGCCTGGGCAGGTGATCGGTTACCCCCGCGGGGCAGTTAGGGTCTGCTCTGATAGGTGGGGGTGCTGAGGGCTGATGGACAGGTGATAGACAGGTGATCAGAGGGGGATCAGAGGGGGATCAGAGGGTAATGTAGCTGTATACAAATGTATACAGTATACAGGGGGGTAGTCTGGGATGGGGTGTGGGGGTGATCTAAAGGTAGGGAGGGGGGATCAGGGGTGACTAGGAGGCAGTTAGGGACCTAAACTAAGGGGCAGCGTCGCTAGTTAGTGGCAGGTGGGGGGGGTGGGGGTTTTGCAGGGGTGCAAGGGTGCTGGGCAGGGGTCTGCTGGGGTGATCAGGGGGGGTATGAGGCCTGGGGTGGGTGATCAGGGAGGCTGTGGGCAAAATCAAGCTGCGTGCAGTGAGACTTACAAGTGCTTCCTCCTCGCTGGTGGTCTCTGGAACAATGAGACCACGAGGCGAGGAGGAAGCACGTATAAGGCACTTTGTTTACCTAACAAAGTGCCTTATACTTAGGGATTGGCTGATCCTGCGGATTCCTCCGCTCGCCGGCTCTGCTAAGTGGCCGGCGAGCGGAGACAAAATGCCCGTGCTTCGATCCCGGGCGGAGGATCGCGTCACGGATGACGCGATCGCTCCGCCCATGCCCTTAAATGGACTGCCGCCTCTGTGGGTGAGGCCGTCCTGCAGGGCTCCACTTCCCCGCCGCCCCTGTGTAGTGGGCGGTCGGGAAGTGGTTAAATACAGATATTTTACTATGGCTAAACTTAAGCCTATTCTCACACTGAACCCTCCCACTAGTGATGCCAAACCTTAAAGAGAATCTGTACTCTAATATTCTTACACTAAAAAGCATACCATTCTATTCCTTATTTTCTCCTGGGCCCTTCTGTGCTGTTTCTGCCACTCTCTGCTGCAATCCTGGCTTGTAATTAACAGTTTTAGGCAGTGTTTACAAACAAACTAACCAGCTTGTGATAGGCTCACATAAACAGAGTGTGTGAGTCATACAGAGTGTGTGAGTCATACAGAGTGTGCAGGGGGCCTGCAGAGGGTGTGTATCGCTTCTATCCAATCACAAGCAGCCCTGCACATTCCACACATTCAAGCCTTAGCCGGACAGACAGGACAAAGGAAAGGAGATAAGATTTATTACAGAGCCAGTGCAATTGGGAAAGGCTGCAGTAAGCCAGAGCACATTAGAACAGGCATAGGAACTTATAGGATAGAAGAACTAAGGCTGAAAAATTTGTTACAGAGTCTCTTTAAACAACTAACCACCCCCCCTCCACACCACACACCTACCTTTAACTATCTCCGCTGCCGCAACCCCCCACGCCTAACCTTAACTGTCCCCGCTGCTGCAACTCCCCCATCCCCCCATGTTTAACCTTAACCCTTCCTTCCCCACACCTAACCTTATCCGCCGCTAAAAAAATTAATAAAAGGCAAAAAAAAAACACAATGAATTTTAAGGGGCCGACAAAGGGGTCCATTGTAATTATCGGCAAGGAGGGGACCTGTGGTCCAAGCCAAGGCAAAGGAAAACAAAAACCCAAGATCAGGGACATGGAATGAAAGAAAATTATCATTCAGGCACTTTAATAAGCACCAACTGGCCTTAATTAGTAAGGATAGCTATTATTTTTGTTAAAGGATGATTCCGTCTTTATGAGCTTTGCTAGCTACGCTGATTGTGTACACCAGCACGGCAAAACAATCAGTTTTGTAAACTGCTCATTAAAGTATATGGAAAATTTCCAAGCTTATTACATCTGCTTCCCTCCCCCTTCACTAAGTAAACAGAGCATATTTGCCAAAATGAATAAAACACAGATGTTATTTCTCTTGGCACAGAAGATGATCATGTGACAATAACAATGAAGTTATGGCCAGACTTTTCCCTCTCTCCTCCAACTCTGTAGGAACATGTATGGGGCTACCATGTCTTTGGATTCTGGCCACATTGATTCCTGCAGAGCCAGGAATGGGTGTGGCCTTATTTTTCATTCTAGCTCTCATTGGCTAATACAGAACTAGAAGGAGACAGTGCCTTATTGTCTCTTATAAATGGTCATAAGGAAAGGGAGGGGTTACAGAGCCAGAAAACTGTGAATCAGTTGACTATGAAGAAGGTACTTTGGAGCATTTTGTTTTCCTCTATTAAATACGGTAGCACGGAAATGGGGCAAGTTCACAGGCAGACATTGATTTTTTAAATTGTATTTATAAACGCCAACATATTACGCATCGCTTTATAAATTCATGTCTTGGGCCAGAATCAAGTGACAATACTGGTGTCTCGTGATGTTATTTATTTATACCAGATTACTAACACATGACAGGGCCTTGCACATGTGCAGTAGCACAGGCCCGATCAGGCTCAGGCGGAAAAAGCCAAGCTCAATCAGGACCTTGCCACTACACATCTGCGAGCCATTTGCGCCTGCGCAGTAGCATGAGCCCGATAGGGGTTAGCTCTTTCCCCCAAAACCCCAGCAGGTCCGTAGTACTGCACAATGTGGCCACACGCCCAGTGATCCTCAGGGATCTCAGCACTGGAACAGCCTGGCAGAGGAGGACAGCTTGATCCTCTAGAGGTTTCCCTTTTCCGGGGTAAGTATAAAAAATGTTAGGTTGCAACGTTTTGCTTTAAGAGCCATGCAAGATCTCAGCAATACCAGAACTTTGTGCTGCTTGACCTGAGTCTCTGGACATTCCTGTTCTCTGACCTGTCCCTGCTGATCTGCTGCTGAACCTTGCATTCCGATCTGACCGTGTTCTTTGCCTGCCCCATTATGTACGGCACCTGCTTGTATATGTGGGCATGTATACAACAAAGTCCCTTTTATCCAGAATTCAGGCATGTGGAAGTCTCAACTAACAGGCATGTCTGAAGGTTAATGGGGACCTTGATTTGGGCAGTTTTGGAGCCTTTAAAATACCTACCAAGCCTCCAGCGATGTCTAGCAGCCTTCCTGCATCACCTAGCGGGCTCCTAGCGGCTTCTGTGCATGTGAGTCGGCATGTCACGTGACCAGATGACATTCCGGCTTCCGTGCATGGAGGAAGCCACGAAAGCCACTAAGAGCCTGCTAGGTGCAAGAGGAAGGCTGCCCGACATTGCTGGAGTCTCGATAGGTATTCAGAGCGGGGGGGTTGTGGTTTTTCAGCCGGTTGCTCAAGCAACCGGTGCCAAATACTTGGGATTCTGGTCTATATACTGTATTTCCTATGTATTCTGTATATTTAGTTAGACAGGTTCTCTGAGGTTTGTGTGCACACTGTATACTCTTGTATTCTGGTTTCCTTGCATGCACGTTGTATGTAGAGTGTTTTTCAATGAACATTATTGCATGATATCTCTCATCTCAGCATCAGCATTTGCATTTGCTGCAAACTGTGCTCACCTGCTGGTTCTCTGTCCAGTTTTACAACGGCCCTCCTTTTTTGCAGTGAACATGTCCGTTTTGAAAATACCAGCTTAACTCCTTGCCGACCGCTGTACGCCAATTGGCATGAAGTCCTGGAGGCGGAGATTGCAGGGGATCGCACGGGCCGATGAGCGCGCATCCCTACTTGAATGACGGAGCTCAGCTCCTTCATGAGTCTCCCGGCGGCGATCGCTGCTAGGAGACTGTTAGACGGCAAAACCGCCGTCTATTTACATGGTACAGCGCTGCGATCTACGGCAGCGCTGTACTGGGGACAGCTGTGTGTAACGACTGTCCCCCTATGAGGCTCAGGAGCAATCCGCTGTCATAGGCTGAAGCTGCCATTGGTTGGCAGGGGGAGGGAGGGTGGTAAAAATAAATAAATAAGAAAATGTATATAAAAAATGTATACACAAACATAAAAACAAACAAACAAGCCAGCAGGGACCAGAGCCCACCAAAAGAAAGCTCTGTTGGTGGGCAGAAAAGGGGGGGGGGGATCACTTGTGTTCTGAGTTTTACGGCCCTGCAGCGAGCCCTTAAAGCTGATAGCCTGGTCACTAGGGGGGTGTAGGCCTACAGTCTTCAAGTGGTTAATTGGTTCAATTGGTTCAAGTGGTTAATTGGCACACCAGCGCAATAACGTCTGAGCGCCTTTGTAACGCTCAGTTTGTAACACACCAGGTTCCGCAGACGCCGAGCCGGACCGAAGACAAAAGAGGTTGATACAGCAGAAGGCATATAATGGCTGCATTCAGAATTAGCAGAAGAGCGTAATGTACCAGGATATAAATTGCCCTGCCATGTATCACCGTCCGCAGAAAGAAAAATATTACAAACAGGAAGTCGTTAGGATGAATAGCAGAAGAAAGTTATTAAAATCTAATGTTTAAAATGTATAAGAGTTCATTACTGTTTGAAGGGAAGCCATTTATCACCGGCGCTGTTTAAAAAGTCATAGCGTAGTAATAAGCTCATTCATTTAGCAGACGATTGCATTTATGAAAGCCATAAATCAGATCAATGACGCAGAGTCTGCGGGAGAGGCGACTGCCAGGGACCATCGCCGGACGGACAACGCCACCACGCACTAACAATGCCGCTCGCTAAGCCTAAATTATTTTCACTGAAAATCCGCCGAGGTGTCGCTGAATCTAATTTGCTAATGCTTTTTTAATGTGTTTAGAACACAACGGTCTTCGCCCACTTCTAATCTCCGAGAGCAACACATGGCGAATATCGAATTCCCATTAGTATGAATTATTGCTACAATATATTTTACCCAATATCATCTGCCCGGAGGCTAGCATTATTTGTGAAGGTGTTGAAGCAGTCAGCACATTCTTGAAACACAAGACAATAAGAGTCCTTCTAATTTAGCTATTTTTGATAACAAAGCAAACACTTTTGACCTTAGCAGTGTACTGGGGGTTGGTTTAGCATTCATATTGTGCCCTAGCTTATTTACTGTGTTGTATAGGAGTGTGGCCTCTTCTGTTTAGTTAGTAAACTTTGTACAACTTTTTGCTGAGAGCCACAGCAAAGCAAGACGAGCGTTCTAAGGCTAGATACACAGTAGTGTATGTGAGCAATGGCAAGCAGTGGGGTAGGGATTGCCATAGTGGATGCTATAGAGCCCTATGCCACTGACTGTGGGCAATAGGGAACCACAAGCATTGCGATAAAAAGCTGCAGTGTTGACTTTTTTCCCCACTGCGGAGAATCGCACATTTCTGCCAGTGCACTGCAACTGTGTATTAGGAAGTATTATTATTATTTTATTTTAATAACGCCAACATCTGCCGTAGCGCTGTACATAGTACAAAAGAAATATTGGGGAACTTATGTACATGAGAGGTTCAAGACACTGTACAGTCATGACAATCAGTAGCACAAGTACATATACATATATAGTTAATGTGTAGTTGGTACATGATCATATGGTAAATGGCAGCAATATACTGTATGAACCACTAGGAGGAGGTCCCTGCCCTTACGAGCTTACATTCTAGAGGGTGGTGGAGTCAGAGCCGTGCCTGACAAGGTCCTCCAGCACCCAAGGCTGTGACACCGAAGTGCGCCCCTCCACCCCTGCCACCCCAGCCATCACCCACAGATTGCTATTAGACTAAGAGGCGCCCTAGCCCCCCCCCCCCCCCCCAACACATTAATCTCTAGTTATCTGGCTTGCAGTCACTGCTATGTATCCCCTTTTCTTATTTCTCTCTGCTTCACACACAATAGGTGAGTTGAGATCTTTTAGTCTCTTGCAGGTCCACTGACCAGACCTGAGCTTATGCAGGGAGTGGAGAATTATTAGGCAAATGAGTATTTTGACCACATCATCCTCTTTATGCATGTTGTCTTACTCCAAGCTGTATAGGCTCGAAAGCCTACTACCAATTAAGCATATTAGGTGATATGCATCTCTGTAATGAGAAGGGGTGTTGTCTAATGACATCAACACCCTATATCAGGTGTGCATAATTATTAGGCAACTTCCTTTCCTTTGGCAAAATGGGTCAAAAGAAGGACTTGACAGGCACAGAAAAGTCAAAAATAGTGAGATATCTTGCAAAGGGATGCATCACTCTTAAAATTGCAAAGCTTCTGAAGCGTGATCATGGAACAATCAAGCGTTTCATTCAAAATAGTCAACAGGGTCGCAAGAAGCGTGTGGAAAAACCAAGGCGCAAAATAACTGCCCATGAACTGAGAAAAGTCAAGCGTGCAGCTGCCAAGATGCCACTTGCCACCAGTTTGCCCATATTTCAGAGCTGCAACATCACTGGAGTATCCAAAAGCACAAGGTGTGCAATACTCAGACATGTCCAAGGTAAGAGGCTGAAAGACGACCACCACTGAACATGACACACAAGCTGAAATGTCAAGACTGGGCCAAGAAATATCCCAAGACTTTTCTAAGGTTTTATGGACTGATAAAATGAGAGTGAGTCTTGATGGGCCAGATGGATGGGCCTGTGGCTGGATTGGTAAAGGGCAGAGAGCTCCAGTCCGACTCAGACGCCAGCAAGGTGGAGGTGGAGTACTGGTTTGGGCTGGTATCATCAAAGATGAGCTTGTGGGGCCTTTTCGGGTTGAGGATGGAGTCAAGCTCCACTCCCAGTCCTACTGCCAGTTTCTGGAAGACACCTTCTTCAAGCAGTGGTACAGGAAGAAGTCTGCATCCTTCAAGAAAAACATGATTTTCATGCAGGACAATGCTCCATCACAGGCGTCCAAGTACTCCACAGCGTGGCTGGCAAGAGAGGGTATAAAAGAAGAAAAACTAATGACATGGCCTCCTTGTTCACCTGATCTGAACCCCATTGAGAACCTGTGGTCCATCATAAAATGTGAGATTTACAAGGAGGGAAAACAGTACACCTCTCTGAACAGTGTCTGGGAGGCTGTGGTTGCTGCTGCACACAATGTTGATGGTGAACAGATCAAAACACTGACAGAATCCATGGATGGCAGGCTTTTGAGTGTCCTTGCAAAGAAAGGTGGCTATATTGGTCACTGATTTGTTTTTGTTTTGTTTTTGAATGTCAGAAATGTATATTTGTGAATGTTGAGATGTTATATTGGTTTCACTGGTAAAAATAAATAATTGAAATGGGTATATATTTGTTTTTGTTAAGTTGCCTAATCATTATGCACAGTAATAGTCACCTGCACACACAGATATCCCCCTAAAATAGCTAAAACTAAAAACAAACTAAAAACTACTTTCAAAAATATTCAGCTTTGATATTAATGAGTTTTTTGGGTTCATTGAGAACATGATTGTTGTTCAATAATGAAATTATTCCTCAAAAATACCACTTGCCTAATAATTCTGCACTACCTGTAAAGCTCCATCCAAACTTGACAAACCCCTGCTGAACTAACAATCCTGAGTAAGTGGTGAGTGCGCATGGCTGGGACTGCACATGCACAGTAGTCCCTGACTGGCTCAGTTAGGGACTCGACGTAGGTGAGGTTGCAGATGGACTTCAGCTGGAGGAAGCCCCAGTGTCTATGTACTTGGACTCATATTTGCACCTCCCCATCCACATTAGTTCACAGGAGTTTCTGAAATTCGCCATTCTGTTGCAAAAGAAGGCACAGCATACGACCTGAGGAAGCGTTTTTTCCGCGAAACGCGTTGTCTTTTAAAAATGCCGAATAAAGTATTTATTTCCTTTTCTAAACCGAGTGAATGGACTACTTTCTTAAGGTAGGACCATTCAATACTTTCCAATCATAATAATATACCGTATAATTCAGGCATATTAGATACGCACACTTGGGGCGCCTCCTCTCCCACCCTACTGACGAATTACCCCAAGCCTGGGGGCACCACTTCTGGCAAGTGGATCTTTTGAAGGAGCAGCGACCACTGGCAGACAAGGCAGAGCGGGGACGATACTTCCCTGCATGCGCATTACATGGTTGCCTGGCTTGCAATCTAATTTTGTGAGTATAATAACCTATAAACCATTTTATTGAATTCCAACTTTAACTCACAATACTACACTAGATTGGGATCCCGGCTCTCTTCCCGTCCTTTTTTCTACCTACCCTAACCCTACTGAAGCATGAGGGCTCCCCTGCCGGCACCCCTTCCCCCGCGGGCATTACTCCACTTCTCCCCAGGGGTCCTGCAAGTTAACAGCAGCAGTAATTACTTATCTGTCCCAGCAGGAGGCAACAGTACAGTCTGTGCACTCTGAGGCATGCTATCTCCCTCCCCCTCTATGACCCAGTGTGTTTACACATAAACACGTGCAAAGAGGGACAGAAGAAGGTACAGGGGGGGGGGGGGCAGAGGGATGCAGGGGGAGGGGAGAGGGACACAGTGGCACTGCCTGCAACTTACACTATCCGGACCCTGTGATGTCCGCTCTCCAGGGACCTGTGATGTTGCTGCTGGTGAGCAGCAGTAGGTGATAGGACACCCATGGGGCCAGGGCTTAGTCCAGGGGAAGGGCTTCTTTTGTGAGTGGGGCTTACTCCAGGGGCATGGCGCCCACTTTTGACCAATAGCACACCAGGCAATTGCCTGGATTGCCTTTGCCTAAAAACATCCCTGGACACAGTGTAGAAGGTATAACATTTAACAGTGTGTTGGGTACCGCAATGCGAACAGTTTTGTCTTACACAGCATGCAAGGAAGTCACAGCTGTGAACTAACGAACGAGTTGCTCGAACAAAGCTTTTCAACAAGCGTTTTCACTTCAACAATCAGCCCTGGCATACGGTAATCACAACAACCAATCACAGCTCCATTTTTTTGGCCTACGTGAAACTAAGTTTTCATTGCGCTTGTAATAAAAATAGCGTGCAATTATCCATTATTCTAAGGGACCCCATGCTGATGACGACAGAGCACAAGTAATTATTTCTGTTTGGCGCTATTTATAACACAATAGAATTGAAACAGAAGAATTTCCCGTATGTTGAATACCCTGATTCATTTACATCACTCCCTGGATTATGTAACACAACACACTTGTGTCTGCAACAGCGATAAAGAAATATGGTCACCTGAAAAGTGGTTACATAGTTACATAGTTACATAGGTTGAAAAAAGACATACGTCCATCGAGTTCAACCAGTACAAAGTACAACTCCAGCCCGTCCCCCCCATACCCCTGTTGATCCAGAGGAAGGCGAAAAAAACCCCACCAGGCATGGTCCAATTAGCCCCAAATGGGAAAAATTCCTTCCTGACTCCAGATGGCAATCAGATAAAATCCCTGGATCAACATCATTAGGCATAACCTAGTAATTGTAGCCATGGATGTCTTTCAACGCAAGGAAAGCATCTAAGCCCCCTTTAAATGCAGGTATAGAGTTTGCCATAACGACTTCCTGTGGCAATGCATTCCACATCTTAACCACTCTTACTGTAAAGAACCCTTTCCTGAATAAATGGCTAAAACGTTTTTCCTCCATGCGCAGCTCATGTCCTCTAGTCCTTTGAGAAGGCCTAGGGACAAAAAGCTCGTCCGCCAAGCTATTATATTGCCCTCTAATGTATTTATACATGTTAATTAGATCTCCTCTAAGGCGTCTTTTCTCTAGACTAAATAAACCCAGTTTATCTAACCTTTCATGGTAAGCGAGACCTTCCATCCCACGTATCAATTTTGTAGCTCGTCTCTGCACCTGCTCTAAAACTGCAATATTTTTTTTGTAATGTGGTGCCCAGAACTGAATTCCATATTCCAGATGTGGCCTTACTAGAGAGTTAAACAGGGGCAATATTATGCTAGCATCTCGAGTTTTTATTTCCCTTTTAATGCATCCCAAAATGTTGTTCGCTTTAGCTGCAGCGGCTTGGCATTGAGTACGATTATTTAACTTGTTGTCGATGAGTACTCCTAAGTCCTTCTCCAAGTTTGATGTTCCCAACTGTATCCCATTTATTTTGTATGGTGCTAGACCATTGGTACGACCAAAATGCATGACTTTACATTTGTCAACATTGGTATTTTTACTACACAAGTAATGTCACTGGCCTGGTGATTAGCAACTCACCACCTTTACAAACAGGCTCCAAAGGAACCTACTGGCACTGGAACTGCTAGTGAGGAGGTGAGTATACTATTCTTCCCTTTATGCTATTCTCTGTTATTATTTAGTCCTTATATAGTGCCAACATCTTCCTCAGCGCTGTACACCCTCTTTCCCTGAAATTAAGACATCCTCTGAAAGTAAGCCCTAGTGGGAATTTTGAGCATGCTCGAAATATAAGCACTACCCCAAAAGTAAGCCCTAGCGGCAGTAAGGGGGAAAAGTATGGCAACTTGGGTTTCTACTGAAGCCAAAGGTCTCGCAGGCAGGACCATGGCTCCATCACTGGACCAATCACTGCACTAGCTGCTACTCAGTGAGTGCAGCCCATTAATGGAGCCATGGTCCCGCCTGTGAGACCATTGGCTCCTGTAGAAAGAAGTTGCTGTACTTCGTCCTCATAGGCTGAAGATCGGGAACACAGCGGCATGGAGCTGGGGGAAAGAAGAGAATGCAGGGGGACATCAGAGGACACAGGAACAGTGCGGCATGGAGCTGGGGGATGCAGGGGGCATCAGAGGACACGGGGTAAAGTGCGGCATAGAGCTGTGGGTAAGAGGAGGATGCAGGGGGACATCAGAGGGCACGGGGGACACTAGGATGACATATGGGTACACAGGAGGACAGGGGACAGAGGAGGTCACAGGTACAGAGGGTGACACCACAAGGACACTAAAGGTACAAGGGGGACACATGAGCACACAAGAGGTGGCACAGTGGGGAAGGCAGGAGGACACACAGCACAGGAACTTGTGTGTTCATAGAAATATAAGACATCCCCTGAAAATAAGCACTAGCACATCTTTTGGTGCAAAAATTAATATGAGACACTGTCTTATTTTCAGAGAAACACAGTATTGTCTTGTCACTTAACTGTCCCTCAGAGGGGCACACAATCTGATCCCTACCATAGTCATATGTCTATGTATGTAATGTAACTATCATATGTATCATAGTTTAGGGCCAATTTAGGGAGGAGCCAATTAACTTATCTGTATATTTTGGGGGTGTAGGAAGAAACTGGAGTGCCCGGAGAAAACCCACAGAGACACGGGAAGAACATGCAAACTCTGTGCAGATAGTGCCCTGGCTGGGATTTGAACCCATGACCACTAAGCCACTGTGCAATGGCACTTCCAATAAGATGATGCAATGAGTTTTGTAAACAAACACACAGGTCCCATACCTGACATTTTGGGATGCACAGATTGGTACTTAAAGGAAACCTGAAGTAAGGGAAACATTGAGGATGACATATTTATATAATTTGAAACAATACCAGTTACCAGACCCGTCCCCTAATGGAAGAGGTCATAGGTGCTTCTCTGGGACCAATTAGAGAAGCGCCAGTGACCTCTTCTGCTAGGGGGTGGGGCTACAGGCAGAAGTCAGACATCCGGACACCCAGTAAGTATTATTCATTTTATTTAAAATTCAAAACACCTGGGCCCATATGCAATTCACTTTTTCACCTGAGTTTTCTCCTAGGTGAGAATTTTAAACTTGTCAATAAAATGCCTTTTAAGCCACCGGAAAGCAAGAACATACTCAAAATAATTTTGATAGTACTTTTTTACCTACTTTTTGGTACTTTTTAAATTGAAAAGTGCTGGAAAGTTATTTTAAATTGAAGATGAAAAATTATCTCCTAGGAGAAAACTCAGGTGAAAAAGTGAATTGCATATGGGCCCTGGCCTCTAAATAGCTGCAAAACCGCTTTTCAAAGCCATTTTACAGCACATCTATACACAGCATTGAGCGCAAACGTTTCCAAAATACTACATGTTGTGTGATTGCGCTTAACACTAAGCGCAATCTCACTACTGGGTTCCCCACCATTTAAATACATTAGCAAAGCAGGTTTTCTTTTGAAGTGCTGGCGATTGTCTGCGATCCAAAAACGATGCCAAAATTGACCTAGTGGGTCCCATCCTTTAGCAGCCTTAAAACTGTCCAAAATCTATTATAAAATGCTGCTTTCTTTATTTCACAACAGTCCTGCTCTTAAAATATGACAGTAGATCCATTTACGCCTCTTTCGAAAACCACAAAATATAAGTGGGAATCCTTCCCAGCGTCCATTTTCAGTCTAAGTCATATAGCTTTTATTACTGAGCGTGCACAGAAGCAATTATGTGAGCTTAATCCAGAGGTAAGAGGATCCTGGAAGCCCTATAGGATGTCGGTATCTGAGCGGGAAGCAGACAGGTGGCTTTCCCCAGAGACGGCAATATCTGGCGCTGGCAATCTCGCTGAAATATATTGCTTTAATAAAGAGATATTGAGCAGCTACTGTAACAAACAGAAATAAAATCATAGAGGCACTTGCGGCTCTCATAATGGCTTATTCACATCGAGTGTTCTGGATGTCTAGCACTTGATTGAATTTATAAAGCAGAACTAGCTCAATACTTTAATGTTATGTTTTTCTTCCTTGCACAATGGTCGATTGCAATATAAGGAATATTGTCTGGAATAGCGGCAAATGTCTGGGTGTCACAAGGAGCGATATAAACTGATCGGGAACGCGATTTTGCTAACAGCTTTTTTTTTTTTCATTTAAGTTTCTTGTGACTTATAAACTGTGTCAAAATGACATCACTCCCTCTGCTGTCCTGTAAAAGGTTCAGAAAATATACATTTACACACGTTTAGGCTCCTTTTACACTTGTTTTGCAAAACTGTGTACTGTTACCTTTTTTTTTTACATGGGGTAACGCAACAGCAATGCCAGGCAATAAGGCCTAGCACACTTACCGCGTTGTGCTGCGCCAGAAGCTCCCAATCAGCCGCCGCAAAGTCAACAGCAACAGCGCGTTACCGTCGGACTTCTGTGCGGAAGCAGGAGATATAAACATGTCGGCAGAGCATATGACCCTCTCGGAGCACTGTGCCGCAAGGTCATATGATTGACATGTTTTGCATTGCAATGCAGCGGATACTAGGCAGAGGATCAGCAGGATAGCCAGGCAATTTGGATTGTGTAAAAGGAAATACATATGGCAGAGTACATATCTCTCTCACTTTATATATTATTAAATTATATTATATGTAATTATAGGTTTAACAATAATTATTTCCTTCTTTGGAAGGACTGTATTGATTATTAATATTTAGATTAATAATATTTATATGTAATAATTGAGAACATGTATGTATATATATATATATATATATATATATATATATATATATATATATATATATATAGATATAGATATATATATATATATGATTGCTGCAGTAATGTGACTTTAAACTTGTTTCCAGTCTTCACACAGTATGCTTATCTATAACCTTGACATTTGAAAGATGCTTGTACAATAAACAAAAATGTTTTCGTCTCTTGTAACTAGAATAGTCTTATAGGCTTCACAGCCTGGAATATGCTGAGATGTCTCAGAGCAATATTTTAAAAAAAGTACTCTAACTTTACAGTTTACAATGAAATTTTGCATAGACCATTAAAACTTAAAACATACACCTATGGCAGCTTTTCCTGCATAAATAAACCGCTAGAATTCTGACACAGGTGCCCTTTAAAGCCACTGACAGGTGTAGTGTCTTGTTGCAGTGTCATCCGTCAAGGGGTGGGATATATTAGGATGTAGGAGAATAGCCACTTCTAGCTGATGATGAAAGCAAAACAATGACCAAGCGGAAGGCTGGGTCCACATCATAGTGGATTTGCCCTGTGCACAGTGACAGCGCTGTCACCGTCCTCAACTTAAACCCTTTGTTGATGTCAAATAGCCTTATAAAAGTACATGGACCATATATGTCAAATGCCGGCCCACAGGCCAGGTGTGGCCCTCAGAGCCATTCAATTTAGCCAAGTGGTTTTCCATTTTGCATTAGGCTTGGCCCACTGTAGACCACCAGGGCAGCTATATTGGAGGTGAAGCACCAGGGAAGCTAAATGGGGGAGGCAGGGGAGAGCACTAAACACCAGAGAACTGTATTGGGGAGGGTGGGGGAAACTAGACTCCAGGGAACTTTACAGGGGAGGGAGGACCAGTAGACCCCAGTGAACTACATAGGAGAGGGAGGAGGACCACTAGACACCAGGGAACTATATAGGGGAGGATGGAGGACAACTATACATGTGGAACTGTATAGGGGTTGGAGGGTGGGGGCATCAGATACCAGGGAACTTCACATGGGACGGAGGACCACTAGACACCAGGGAACTATATAGGAGAGGTAGGAGGACCAGTAGACCACAGTGAACTATATAGGAGAGGGGGGAGGACCACTAGACCCCAGGGAACTATGTAGGAGAGGGAGGAGGACTACTAGACACCAGGGAACTATATAGGAGAGAGAGGAGGACCACTAGACCCCAGGGAACTATATAGGAGAGGGAGGAGGACCACTAGACCCCAGGGAACTATGTAGGAGAGGGAGGAGGACTACTAGACACTGTGTAACTGTATAGGGGTTGGAGGGCGGGGGCATTAGACACCTGGGAACTTTATAAGGGAGGAAGGTGGCCAGTAGACATTGAGGTTGGCCAGCGACTTGGTCCCAGTGTTTGATTTTGGCCCGCTTTTGTTTGACACCCCAGGCATAGATGGTAATTATAAGTCTAGAGTACATTAATTGTAGAGGACAACTAGTGATGAGCAAAATTGACAAAATCATTTTGTAATACATTTATGATTTTTCACATTTTTTTTAGCGATTTTTCACTTTAAAAGGTGTGAATTTTTTTTTTTGCAATTTTTTGCTGTATAAGGTGTCATTTGCTCTTAACTTCTGAATGAAAATTTAGGCAAACATTTTTGCAAATTTGTTTTTTCAAAAATACAATGTAATTTTGCAAATATAATTTTGAAGTCAAAATTAGCAAGCAACACCGGGAACAATAGTCTTTCCATTGCAAACTATCTATTCCTGTTTTTCTCCGATCCATCTGCTGCACACCAATGCCAGGTATAATATCTCTTCACCATCTTTCTATTGTGTTTTATGGTACGGTTTATCCAAACTAAAAATGAGTAGCGATAGTGTAATATCAAGGGACATTTCCAGACCAATGGCTGCATTGCAAACCAGGCAGACCTGACAAGCGCTGTGTGTAATAATAACGACCTTGTAGACCTGTCTAAAAATAAATGAGAGCTTCCTCAGAGAGACGCAATGATGGGAATAGGGGATCCCCCAGGCTGTGCTGTGCGGACCACCACTAGGCCTGCTGTTCACCTTCCATGCAGGTACTGAGCGGCACAGCCAGCTGAGCTGGAACGCAGAGTGCCAGTGAGATTTCCCTCCAGCACAGCTAATTGCTTCACATTTAAAGTTTCAGAGACCTCCTTAGGGAAGGACCCTGAAGGAGCTCGCAGTGCGATCAGTGCAGGAGAGCAGGGTTCAAGTTACACCATGTGTAACAAATCTGCAGCTTCCATGCTATGTTAACCTCTGTGCGGGGCTGCTATATGTCAGGCACATCACCGACAAGCGGAGTTACTTCTAAGTAAACCTTACAAGAATACTTCAAAATATGCCCACTAAAAATACATTATAGTCTATTTATAAAGCGCCACAACTTTGCTTGCTATACACATGTGGTTCCGGAAGTAAGTCTGGCTTCAGGGGCATAAAGAGATCATTTGCATGCTCAGTACTGATGCATTGTGGGTAACCACAGAGTTCAATTAAACTGAATTATGGCAAATGCCTTCTGTTTTAAGAAGGCAAATCACACCAAGCATTGCTTTTTAGTAGGAGGACTTTTCGGTCTCTTTTAGTCCCTTATACTTTCTAAGTGGTTTGGGTCACCCTGAGCTGCTTGGTTACTCTGTTGTACTGGTCCAAGCCATATCCCATACAGCCATATGAATCCCTGCCATGTACTGATGAGGACCAGAAATCTGAAACAGGCTGTCTACATGTGGGGTTGATGTGTCTGTAAAATGTAAAGCTATAGGCTCACTATACACCAGCGGTTCAGGATGTAAGCCTGACTTGAGGGGCATAAAGAGATTAGTTGCATATTCAGTAGTGATGCATTGTGGGTAACCACACTTGCTCACTTGATGTCCCTTGTAGACTTGCCTTACAAGTGTGCGTTGGGTTACCAAAGGGTAGCGCAAAGACAATGCAAGGCAAAGGGGCCTAGCACACTTACTGCGTCATATGGAAGTGCCAAATTTAGCGACCAAACCACTGCAAAGTCAATGGTGTGTTACCCTCGGACTCCCATGTCACGGTGGCCTTTAATCTCTATGAGATTGGCCACACTACCCTTGGTTTGACGCGTTGCGAAATAATTACTTTGGACAACGCAGACTTTGCACGCAATTGCATTAGAGTCAATGGTGGTGCGGCATACGCATCATATATTGATCACTCAAATTTCTGTGACATACTTCCTGTCCAGTAGGGAGCACGCCACTGAGTGGGGGCGGAGCTACGCAAATCACCCTGTCAGAGCAGGCTGCCACAGGGAGATTTAAACACGAAATGGTGTGGTGCGATCGCCCTGCGGCGGGCTCCCCTGCAGTGTGCACCATGTGTGAAACCAGCTAAACGCACTTCATAGACTTAAAGAGTGAAAATAATGTAATAAAAAAGTGCTTCATTTTTACAATAATTGTGAACACATTATTTAGTCAGTGTTTGCCCATTGTAAAATCTTTCCTCTCCCTGATTTACATTCTGACATTTACCACATGGTGACATTTTTTCTGCTGGCAGGTGATATCAGTGGAAGGAGATGCTACTTGCTTTTTTGGCAGTTGTAAACAGCTGGTATTTCCCACAATGCAACAAGGCCCCCACAGTATGATGTCAGCACCATGGTCCTGACATCACACTGTGGGAGAGGTTTCACCACAATATCAGCCACACAGAGCCCCCTGATTATCCGTTGGTGAAAAGGAAAAGATTTCTCATAGGAAAGGGGGAATAAGCTACTGATTGGGATGAAGTTCAATCCTTGGTTATGGTTTCTCTTTAAAGGACACTAAACACACCACTAACAAACGCTTTGGAAAGCAGCAGATCTAAATATTAATATAGTATTAGAGATTTCACACATCTTGTGATGAAGCAGAAATATTTATCAAAACAATTATTTCCTCAAAACTCAGGAAAACCATTATTAGATAATTACAGCAAAAATCAACGGCACCATTTTCCACTTGACATTTATTAATACATAACGGAGGTTTCTAGACTCTAAACTGCTCATTTTTTTATTAGGCAAAAATCAAAGAAATGCAAATCATTAAATCTACACTAAAAACTTGCAATATTTCCTTTTTTTTAAAGTATTATAATAAAATAAGGCCTCTGAAGCTAGTCCTAGAATGGAGTATGTGGAGGAGTATGCGGGGATGCCTAAAATGTGTAGCAGAATAGCATATATGTGTGTCCTAATGTCATGTAAAGCTACATCCTGTATGGGACTGCATGTGTTTGTATGGGGGGAGGGTGCAGTCATTAAATGTATAACTTTATAACTGGTTTTCCAATAATTTGACTATGGTAATTTATTTTATTGTAATTCCTTTTTGTATTTATAACTCCTACCAGGTGGCTGGTTGTATCTGATGCGGCTCTGTTTGGTATAGTAGAAGGCTCATTGCATTACTGATGCCTACAGGTAGCACAGTACTGGGCACAAAACTATGCCCAGTTTATTTTGCCTAGCAACATTGCCCCTGCTTGTGTTTTAGAACTTGTAGAAGGATGAATGATACTTTCAGTTCAGCAGAAAGGTGTTGCAGCCTATCCCATAAATTGAAACAGGAGGGAAGGTTAGCAGCAGTATGGGACACACCCCCTTCCCAGTGAAGTCACTGTAAGGACTGTGAGTGTCAGTCTCTGCCACACCTCCTCCTACAAAGAGGCATGAAGGAGGGTGACTGGCAGTCTCTGCCACACCCCCTCCTACAGAGAGCGAGGCTTGAAGGTGGGTGATTGGCAGTCTCTGCCATACCTCCTCCTACTGAGAGAGGCATGAAGAAGGGTGACTGGCAGTCTCTGCCACACCTCCTCCTGCAGAGAGAGGAATGAAGGAGGGCGAGTGGCAGTCTCTGTTACGTCTCCTCCTACAGAGAGAGGAATGAAGGAGGGTGAGTGGCAGTCTCTGCCACACCCCCTTCTACAGAGAGAGGCATGAAGGAGGATGACTAGCAGTCTCTGCCACACCTCCTCCTGCAAAAAAAGGAATGAAGGAGGGTGAATGGCAGTCTCTGATACGCCTCCTCCTACAGTGAGAGACATAAAGGAGGGTGACTGGCAGTCTCTGCCACACCTCCTCCTACAGAGAGAGGCATGAAGGAGGATGACTAGCAGTCTCTGCCACACCTCCTCCTGCAGAGAGAGGAATGAAGGAGGGCAAGTGGCAGTCTCTGATACACCTCCTTCTACAGAGAGAGGCATGAAGGAGGGTGACTGGCAGTCTCTGCCACACCTCCTCCTACAGAGAGAGGCATGAAGGAGGATGACTAGCAGTCTCTGCCACACCTCCTCCTGCAGAGAGAGGAATGAAGGAGGGTGAGTGGCAGTCTGATACACCTCCTCCTACAGAGAGAGGCATGAAGGAGGGTGACTGGCAGTCTCTGCCACACCTCCTCCTACAGAGAGGCATGAAGGAGGATGACTAGCAGTCTCTGCCACACCTCCTCCTACAGAGAGGCATGAAGGAGGATGACTAGCAGTCTCTGCCACACCTCCTCCTACAGAGAGGCATGAAGGAGGATGACTAGCAGTCTCTGCCACACCTCCTCCTGCAGAGAGAGGAATGAAGGAGGGTGAGTGGCAGTCTGATACGCCTCCTCCTACAGAGAGAGGCATGAAGGAGGGTGACTGGCAGTCTCTGCCACACCTCCTCCTACAGAGAGGCATGAAGGAGGATGACTAGCAGTCTCTGCCACACCTCCTCCTACAGAGAGGCATGAAGGAGGATGACTAGCAGTCTCTGCCACACCTCCTCCTGCAGAGAGAGGAATTGAAGGAGGGTGAGTGGCAGTCTCTGATACGCCTCCTCCTACAAAGAGAGGCATGAAGGAGGGTGACTGGCAGTCTCTGCCACACCTCCTCCTACAGAGAGGCATGAAGGAGGATGACTAGCAGTCTCTGCCACAACTCATCTTGCAGAGAGAAGCATAAAGGAGGGTAAGTGGCAGTAGAAGGTGCTATGGCATGCGGCAGGGTATGTTTCTCATTGAAGATCCATCAGTCCATCTAGTGGTCACATGGCCTGAAACTTTTAGATGAAGAGTGCAATAAACCAAACTTCTTTTGAACTCACTCTTACTCATCCATAATAGACGGGGGTACAAGAGGCAGGTAGGCAATTTATTTTTAAATCTTGGCTGATGGGTTGACATTGAATTCATATAATTAGTATTATTATAATTATTACTTTTATCATTATTATTATTTAAAAAAAGACTTGTAGCTTAAACACACTGCACAAAACACTATTGAAAACTCCTCAACTCTGCAAAACTTTCCTCTGCTCATAAATAGAAGGCAAGCCAAACTCTTTCTGATATGCATAGCTGAGGCTTTGGACGAGAGATACAAAGAGCTGAAAGTAATGAGTGTGTAACCACTAATGTGACTTGTGTGCAGTGTGGTTTCCTCTCCCCGCTCGCCAGCCGTCGTGTAGAGACCACAATCCGCTCACTTGTGAGTCACGTCTTGCCTGCGGCACCTGGCCTCATCTACTGCACCCACGTCACTCTGCATAGGACAGCCTTGTAATAATCATAGCTTTATTATAACGTTTAATATAATGGCTTCCAGGGAGCGACCATACAGCCTGCACAGCATGTGCATCTGCTTAAGAGTACCTGTCATACTGGGCTCTGTTTACTACATTAGTAAAAAAAAGACAGGGCCTGTCATGTGTCATGCCAAGCTCTGTGTTAATGTTGCAGAATCGGGATAAGGGAGGCTTAGGATTAAATACTTACCTGATCTGACGTAATCGGGAATCAGGTGACACTTACGTCCGCCCCCTCCCCCCACCATAGGAACACAGTCGTGTTATGTTTTCAAAACCTGACAAAGCTCTTGGTAAACGTCCTTGTGCGCTGCCGCCAACTGGGTCACTGCTGTCGAGCTTGGGGCGGGCCACAGCAAAGCAAATGAACAGGGCCAATAACCTAATAAAATAGGCCCTACATGGGAGTTGTGGCAATCCAAAATGCATTCATTATAGTATTTGTCCTGTCAGAAATAGTTAACATTATGGTCAATCAGTGAGGTGGCTTCGCTGCTGATTGGCTAATGCCCTCTGGTCAAGTTGCAGGGCAAAGTATTGTAGCTAATGTGAGGATTGGTCGGCAGGTGGGAAAAAGGTAATCTGCCAGGTGTTGCTGGGGTCTAAACATTGTTGCAGCAACCAATTAGAGGTAAGTCCAGTGTATAAAAGAAGGTCCCGTTCAGCCTCAGCTTGTCTTTAGTCCAGAGCGGTCTGGGGAGCTCCCCACCCACCCTTTCCCAATTTTATAGGAGAATTTCGTCGTGGTCAAGCTTTATTGGTTCTTCAAGTCACACAGAGAAGTGTGGATAAACTTTGTGAGGGGTCCTTTCAGAAAGTTGAAGTCTTTTAAGTGGTCTGAACCGTAGTGGTGGACCACAATGAACTGCTGACTTAGATGTTTTATTGATTATTGATACGTTTTTTATTCAATAAAGTTATTTGGACCTCTTGAGTTTTAAAATAACCAATAAAGACGGCCACGGCCATTTTAATGCCAACTTGGAGGATCTGGTGTGTTTCATTTATTTAGAGGTTAAGAATTTAATATTTATGTATATATGTATTTATGGTATTGTCTACAGTCCCATGGGGGTGGCCAGAGCAGAAATTTGATAAAGAAAACCTACCAGGGCCATAAATCCAAGAGGGGTGGAGCAATCACTTGCATAGATGAGACCGTCCCCCAGTCCTGTATCATTAAGACAAAGCCTGGTATGAATGACAGGGTCTGTCTTTTTTTACTTTAAAGGAATAATGAGGTGAAAATAAACTGATAAAATAAACATTTGTATCTGTCCTCCTTCTCCTAAAAATGACTGCTTGTGATGATTTACGTTTCTTATTTCAATAAAACATTATTTTAAATGTTATCCCTTACTGTTTGTAAAACATTATTATTCACAAAACAAAGCGATCAGTACGTAATGTAAATTGTAAAATATTTTATCCCTTACTGTTTTTAAAACATTATTCTACACACAATACAGTGAGCACTAAGGAGGGTCTTAGGTTTAGGCACCGACAGGGTGGTCTTAGGTTTAGGCACCAACAGGGGGGTCTTAGGTTTAGGCACCAACAGGAGGGTCTTAGGTTTAGGCACCAACAGGGGGTCTTAGGTTTAGGCACCAACAGGGGGTCTTAGGTTTAGGCACCAACAGGGGGGTCTTAGGTTTAGGCACCAACAGGGGGGTCTTAGATTTAGGCACTAACAGGGGGGTCTTAGGTTTAGGCACCAACAGGGGGGTCTTAGGTTTAGGCACCAACAGGGGGGTCTTAGGTTTAGGCACCAACAGGGGGGTCTTAGGTTTAGGCACTAACAGGGGGGTCTAGGGGTTAGGGGTAGGTACAGGGAGGGTTACTTAGTAATTTTTTTTTAAACGTTATTATACGTTTCACTATTTAAACGGAAGATTAACGTTTTTACAATTGCCGATTTAATGCACATTATTTAATGATTTATAACTTTATAAAACATTAATTTTAAACGAAATACAGTACAATACATTTTGAAACATTATCCATGCTTATCGTTTAAAACCCCGCGCCCTTTTTTCCCAGTGCCCCTTTTTAACGTACGCGGCCCCGACTGTACAGAAACTGTCACTTGCATACCCGATTAACTCTTTCAGACAGATAAAGAAAAAAAAGGAATACAGCATAGTTATGTGTGTGCTTGGCACTGTACATACACTTTATTTATCTCATCATGTCCATGGTACCTCTGTATTCCTTTAAGCACTGTATTTCTGGAATGCAAAGATTGCCTGTCTAACAAAGACCAAATGAACTTGTAGTGAAATGATCCTTGAAACAAATAACATCATCAGAAGAAAAAAAAAATATAGTCCATATCCAGGCAACAACTAAGGTGATAGGTCTATCATCCTTCCACTACAGTAGCAATATAGGTTTAAAATAATTGGATATACCTTTAGTTACCGGGCAAATGTGGGAGTCATGTGACCACAGCTTCTCTGTAGAGTCTTTTCCTTGATTGCCTGAGCTATACTGTCTTTTGAAAGTTTGGAAGGGGAGGTGTGGCCAAGCTGCTGCTTACCACCCCTCCTAATTACAATTAGAAAACAGTAAAAAATAAGCAATTTTATTCATTATGTTATTTTCACTACAGTTCTTCAACCCATTAGCAACTTCAAAATAGTCTCGTTTGAGATAAGTGCACTGCTTTTGACCTCAGTCAGCAGAACTCGTTGTGCTGCAAATTCTTGGAATGCAGCAAGGAAATGAGCAGCGCTACTTAAAAACAGACTAGTGCCTACCTGCAAAAGAGTGCAAGCCCCACTTGTGGGGTCGAATACACACCGAGCATACACATTGACCTGTCTACCACTAGAGGAGGATGTTGGTTTCCATTAACAGCTTGCATGCAACCTATTAAGTACTCGTCCCTCCCACTGCGAAGAAGTCAATCCTCCATGGGAGGGTCCTAACACTAACTAAATCCTAACCTATGTATATGCATAGCCTGGGTGCGGCTAATCAAATAAAATCGAAAATTGCGCAAAAGGTGGATCAGCGCAACACCAGGCCGCCTCCGAATGGCCTCCATCAGAGATGCGCTGAGCCCCCCCAGGAACTACAAACGCACCTTGAACCCAAACAGAAGCTCTGCATATACACCAAAAGCATGACTGTTAAGTGGGAGCAGCCGACCAAAAACGAATTACATTAGTACACAGCAAGGAAATGAGCAGCGCTACTTAAAAACAGACTAGTGCCTACCTGCAAAAGAGTGCAAGCCCCACTTGTGGGGTCGAATACACACCGAGCATACACATTGACCTGTCTACCACTAGAGGAGGATGTTGGTTTCCATTAACAGCTTGCATGCAACCTATTAAGTACTCGTCCCTCCCACTGCGAAGAAGTCAATCCTCCATGGGAGGGTCCTAACACTAACTAAATCCTAACCTATGTATATGCAATTCTTGGAATGCTTTGATCTCTCTCTACTAGCAGAAAAATTAGAAACTGAAACCAGAAGTCCTTTGTTACTGTCTCACACTGCCCCCTAGAGACAAGTGGACATAAATACCCATTACAGCAGAACGAATTAGAAGCAGGGAAATGTAACAAATAACAAATAAAGAAAAGTGCTAAAATAAACTGGCCTGGAGCACTTGCAAGCCTCTAAATAAATTGGCTGCTAAAGGGTTGAGAAGGTGGCATATGATATAAAACCATGTTGGCCACCATAGCCCAAAGCATCAGCTTGAAGCGGAGTTGACCTTTAAGAGAAAGTTTCCAGCCTGCTGAATCTTGCTGTACAAGCAGCAATAACTGAATAACATCCCTTCATCTTCAGCAGGCCTGACGTTGCCATCTCTTGATTACTTCTGAAAACGGGAAGGTGAGCATCTCTGCATTATGAGCCTCATAAATTAACATGTTTCACTTCACTGGGAAGAGAAAAAATACTGAGGTGATTATAAACAGGCAGAAAAGGCCAGCATCGTCGTAGTGCATTCTGCTGAGTGGTCAGGGTCAGCTCTACTGGGCCGCATTACCTATACAGGCTACTGCTAAAGAAGAACTCCGCTCTCACACTGGATACAGAGCAAAAGCAGAATGATTTTCCTTTAATTCCAGCTATCTTTTATAAGTATACAAAGTGATAGCTTCTATGTTGATTTTTTTTTCATTAAATTTTGTGCTTTAAAGAGTCACTGAAGCGAAAAAAAAAATATGATATAGTGAATTGGTTGTGTACTATGAATAATTACTAGAAGATTAGCAGCAAAGACAATATTCTCATACTTTTATTTTCAGGTATATAGTGTTTTTTCTAACATTGCATCATTCTATAATATGTACAGATTACACAACACTCAACATTCAAAATTATTATTTCAGAGCAGTCTGTGAACTAATGACCTCTCCTCTGGCAGAGAAAAAGTAAACAGTTCACTTACAGTTGAGATAATAAAAGTCAGATAACAGCCCTCTCCATGACTAACTTAGTCGAGAGCTTAATGGCTTGTTTGCATAGAGATAACAACTGGAGTTTCTCAACTCTTCCTGTACTGGAAACAATTAGACTGATGTATCTGATCTTAATGTTTTATTTCTTAGCTGTACTACACATACAAATCATAATATCATAATTTTTTTTTCGCTTCAGTGTCTCTTTAAAGAGAAACTCCGACCAAGAATTGAACTTTATCCCAATCAGCAGCTGATACCCCCTTTTACAAGAGAAATCTATTCCTTTTCACAAACAGACCATCAGGGGGCACCATATGGCTGATTGTGGTGAAACCCCTCCCACAAAGAAATTCTGAGTACGTACTCTTGGCAGTTTCCTGTCTGTGAACCTTGTTGCATTGTGGGAAATAGCTGTTTACAGCTGTTTCCAACTGCCAAAAAAACATGCAGCAGCTACATCACCTGCCAACAGTAAAAATGTCACCATGTAATAAATGTCAGAATGTAAATCAGGGATTTAAAATATTTTACAATGGGCAAACACTGACTAAATCAATTATAAATAATTATGGAAAAATGAAGCACTTGTTTTATCACTGTAAGGATCCCTCCTGTAGCGTATTCTGTCCGTTGCAGTGGAGCTGCAAAGGGACAGTTCTGGCTTATCTGCTTGCATTTGGTTGTGCATTTGCAAGGGGTCTCATTGTCATTTGCAATCGCTCTGCAGTTCTGGGCAGCTCAGGATGCTGTCATCATTCCACCAATCGCTTGTTGCAGCTGAGCTGCGGCCAGATAGCCCTGAATTTGCTGCATACATGTTACATAATATTGCATGTATTTCTTATGGGGGTCCTTTGCATTCACAGCCAGCTTGCAAATGGTAATCAAGCCAGCTCAGGATTGAGTGATTACCATTCAGCTGTGTGGAGATTAGCATACCTGCATCCATTGGCTGAAGCCAGCATAAAGGTCTGCCTCCCATTTTATACCCCGCCCGTCATAGTGGTCAGTACGCTGATCTACTGGGCACCTTGTTACTCTGTATAGTTATGTTATTGTTGTTCTATGTGACCTTATTACTTGTGCTTTAGCTAGTTCTTAATAAATATATATGCAAACTTGTTAATATATATTTATCCGTTAGTTGAGCTGTTTTGTTATTTTTCTTATCATTGTGTATTGCCTAGTTCCATGCTTGATGGACGTTTGCTGCATCAGAGGTGGGTCAGTGAAGTCCATTATCCTGATAGCTTGGATTCTGCCATTGGTGACTGTAGTATTCCTGCTACTCTAGTTTCTGGGAACATAACTATAGGCTGCAGTTGCTATTAGTTATGTTCTATCCTGTAATCTTGCCTGGGTGGATGCTTGCTGGTGACTGTTGTTAGCCTGCTTACTCTGCTTCTGTGGACATGACTGTGAGCTGCGGTTGCTACTAGTTACGCTCCAATCTATAATCCTGTCTTGTACCTGTCTGAAAGCTTGCTATCGCTAAGGCAGCGCAAAATCGCACTGCGCTGCCATTGTGTTTTATTTGTAGCGATATCGGAAGCCCAGAGCTGCAGTTGCTCTGGGCAGCCCTCTTCCATTATCCAGCTCTTAGCCTTGTTGTGCTGGGTGGTCAGAAAGTATGACCCCCTAGCATTACAATTACATTATTTTTACTGGAGTTCCTATTTAAATACTACAGTGCCCTACAGGATACCCAAGTAGCTCATGGTAACCCAGAACCACTAGGAAAGTATAGGGGCTAAAAGAGACCAAAAAGCCCTCTTGCTAAAAAGCTAAGTAAAATTTAGCCTCAGGTCAGGTGTCCTTTAAATCTAGGAAGTGAATTACAAGCTTGAGACTAACTCACAGACACGACACAGAAGTAATGTGCTCTGCTCAAAAGAGCTTACACTCTATTCTTACGTTCATTCTTTACACAGCGTGCTACCAGATAGCTCAGGTCTAAATAAAAATAGCCTGAAGCTGTAAAGCCTGTCTGCACAGACGATATCTAGCTCACAATTGGCCCCTTGGAAAGGTTACAAAGCAGTAGAAATGTTTATGTGGCCTCTGGAGGAGGAATATATGCGTTGCCACAAAAGCCAGTAGTGCCATTAAGGCGGTGAGGTACATAAGCACTTAAGATTCTTTTGTAGCAGAGCAAAAAAAATCCCATTCTTTACATCAGCTCGACTCCTCAAACCTCAAGACGTGGAAACTGCGGCAGTAACTTCCAGCGGGAGCGGAGCACTCTGCATCGGAGTACTTGTCTTTCCAGCCCAGATTTACCAAGAATACCACAAGACTATAAGGAAATGAGTGCTAAAGTCAACAGTGTCTCGATGACATTTCAAAACGAGAATGTGGCTCAGGGTTACTGGCAAGAAAATGAACAATATGGAAAATAAAAAGACTACTAATCTTCACTTCAACAGTACTAACAAAAAAGAAAAGGTTTCAAGATGCACTCTACGCAAGGTTGTATGACGCAGGAGATGTCGGTCTGCATACATGGCGGCTGTAAGAAGAACTCACAGATAGAGGTCTGTCATTGAGAGATGCTACACTCTGTCTCTAGATGCAAATTCTTCCCTGTCTGGGATACGCATTAATCCCGGTATGTAAAGTGTATGAGCGCTCACACATGTAGGGCAGTTTTACTTTCCAGTGGTTTAATTCAGAATCAGAATCATTTTATTTTTGCCAAGCATGACTGGGCTGTGACCAAAACTGGATTTTGTACAGGACTCCAGAAGGAGATAGGATATTTATCAATAACAATGACCAGCATGAAAACCCTTAAAGGGAACCAAGCGCCCTTTTTTTTCTGCAGTTTGTCCTGGTTTCTAATAACTATAGAAGCTGCCATGTTCTGCCCTCTGCTTCCAACTGCCCATTACTTATTGAGAGGAAGGTGTGAAAATAGCATCTGTGGCTTCTGTAAACTCTTTAAAGGGCCTTTATCACGAAAATCTTAAAATGTTACATATTTAAGCATATACAATTAAGAAGTATGCTTCTTCCAGGGTACAATGAGCCATAAATTACTTTTCTTCTTTGTTGTCATTTACAGTAGGTAGTAGAAATCTGACAGGTTTTGGACTAGCCCATCTCCTCATGGGGGGGGGGGGGGTTCTCAGGGATTTCCTTATTTTCAAAATGCCCTTAGTGAATGGCAGTTGCTTCATCCAACTGCCAAACAAGTGTAAAAAAAAGTGATCAGGGAGGCTGGCCAGCATCTTGATATAAATCTTTTTCAGGGAGTGTCCTCATAAAGAATAAAGGCCATGCTGAGAATCCCCTATGGAGAGATGCAGTGTTCTCCCCAGAGCCAAATAGGTGGGCGCGCCGCCCGGGTAAGGTTACACCCCCGCCCGGCTGCCAACACGTGGCTGTAATTGAAGTCCGGACTGTTCTGCTCCTCTGCGTCATAAATCCCCGCCGGCTGACAGCACGTGCCTATGAATAGTGAAGCCAATGCTGTTCTGCTCCTGCTCCTCAGTGTACGATTTCTCGTTGAGCTCGTACAGTCACTGAATTAGCATGGACTGGACTGGGCGGGACATTTACATCCTCATCAGGCAGCCTCTGAGTTCCCAGGATTGTCAGAAAGCCAGTCAGTGAGTGAAGCTGCGGGTGGGGGAATGGGATTCTGGAGAGGAATGTTGTGTGCCTGCAGCTCCTGTGTGAGTTTGTGTGAGAGCAGCCCCGCTGTCCCCCTCACCCCCTCCATTGTGAAACTGTTCTCTGGAAGCAGCCAGGGAGACAGCTGTAAAGCCATTAAGCCAGAACTTCTCCCTACCCCCCTCCTGGCAGAACTGATAAGGACCTGGGGCTTTCAGAGTTGAGACTGCAGGGTCCTAATGCTGACCTGCTAAAGTAAAGGTGCCCATACATCTAGCGATGATGGGCAGATTCAATCAAGAGACAAATCTCTCTCTGATCAAATCTGATTAGAGAGAGATCTGTTGGGTACCCATACACTCCAGGTTGATTCCCGATTGATTTCAGCTTGAAATCTCTCAGGAATCATCCGAATCCTCCGCCTCGCCCCCCCCCCCCCCCCCCCGACTGTCCCCAGAGGAGCTCACACTCTAATCCCTACCGATAGTCATAGTCTAATGTCCCTACCATATTATTATTATGTATTTATATAGCACTGACATCTTCTGCAGCACTTTACAGAGTGCATAGTCATGCCACTGACTTTCCTCAGAGGAGCTCATAGCTCCGCATAAGCCACGCCCACATTCAGTTGCATGGTAACACCCATTTTTTTGCGCTGGCCCTTCATTCCCCTGGTCGCTCCCCACCCGGCTACTTTTTCATGCCACCCGGCTGGAAAAAAATTCTGGGGAGAACACTGAGATGGACTAGCCCAAAATCTGTTGGTAATGTCAGATTTCTACTACTTACTGTAAATGCCAGCAACATAGGATAAAAGTAATTTACGGCTCATTTTACTCAGGAAGAAACGTACTTCTTATTTGTATGTGTTTAAATTTGAAGATTTTCATGACAGATCTGTTTAAAACATAGTGTCCAATCTCTACACCCCCCCCCCCCCCCACTGAAAACGTTTGTTTGTTCCCTGCTAATGTGTGCAATAAAATAATTACATCAGTCCTTATCTGCTTGAGATTGCTGCAGTCGGGGCAGGATACAGAAGCAGGAGGAAGTAGGATAATAAAGGCCTCGTCTAAACTTTTAAATGTAAAAAGATGAGGTAAAATTTACCGTACTTTCCGCCGTATAAGACGCACTTTTTCTCCCCAAAAAATGGGGTGAAAAAGTCCCTGCGTCTTATACGGCAAAGGCAGGGAATCCCCGACTTCCCGAACGCCCGCCGATGCAAACCGCCGCCACATCGGGGATTCCCTGCCTGTGTGCGGTGTCCTGTCTCCTCCCCCATGGTCCTCCTGTCCCCTGCATGTGTCAGCGGCTCCCCGCCCCCTCCCCTTGCGTTGTGTGGCCATGGTCCCCCTGTCCCCTGCGTGTGTCCGCCCCCTCCCCTTGCGTTGTGTGGCCATAGTGCCCCTGTCCCCTGCATGTGTCCGCTCCCTCCCCTTGCGTTGTCTGGCCCCCCCGGGTGTTTATCGGCAGCTGCTTACCTCAGCCATCATGCCCGCGTGGACTGCAGACCTCCTTCTTCTATGTGCGGCTTCCTCTAGTGCCGGCTTCTAATGACGCGTCATCGATGACGCGTCATCGATGACGCGTCATTAGAAGCCGGCATTAGTGGAAGCCGCACACAGAAGCCGGAAGTTTGCAGTCCACGCGGGCATGATGGCTGAGGTAAGCAGCTGCCGATAAATACCCGGGGGGGGCCACACAACGCAAGGGCAGGGGGCGGACACACGCAGGGGACAGGGGGACCATGGCCACACAACGCAAGGGGAGGGGGCGGACACACGCAGGTGACAGGGGGACCATGGCCACACAACGCAAGGGGAGGGGGCGGGGAGCCGCTGACACATGCAGGGGACAGGAGGACCATGGGGGAGGAAAGACATAGGGGGTGACATGGAAGTGACAGGAGGAGACGTGGACTTCGGGGGAGACAGCAGGAGACATGGTCTGGGTGACAGGAGGACACATGGGCTGACAGGAGGAGACATGGAGGAGGAGACAGGAGGACCATATGGGAGACAGCAGGAGACATGGTGGGGGTGACAGGAGGACACATGGGCTGACAGGAGGACCATGGGCTGACAGGAGGACCATGGGGTGACAGGAGGAGACATGGGGGTGACAGGAGGAGACATGGGGGTGACAGGAGGACCATGGGGTGACAGGAGGACCATGGGGGAGACATGGAGGGAGTGGCAGGAGTATGCATGGGGGTGAGAGGAGGACCATGGGGTGGGGGCATGAGGATGCATGGGGGAAACATAAGACCAGGTGGAGACATGGTGGGGGTGACAGAAGGACACTGGGGGAGACAGGAGGACACATGGGGAGACATGGAGGATACAGAAGGACATATGGGAGAGACATGGGGAGACATAAGGACACATGGGGGACACAGGAGGATACCATTTGAGGTATAACTTCTACAAGGCGCTCCTGGAATATGGACGCACCAGGTTTAGTATTTTTTTCTTGTTTTTGCCCTTTAAACCTGGGTGCGTCTTATATTCCGGAGCGTCTTATACGGCGCGAAATACGGTAAGTGTTTTTTTAATAATGAGCCATATTGTTGGCATGCATGTTTAATGTGCTACTGAGATGCCCTGGGTGCTAAAATAGTGCTTGGTTCAATGTAAGGGGGCAATGCAGGTGGAGGGTGTGAGGAGAGTTCAAAGGGTTGACAGCCGAGGGGAAAGATGAACTTCATAATCTTCACACCCATAACACATGTAGCTACAAAGACACCTGTTTTGAAGGCTGGACGCCTTAATTGGAGGAAATGAAATCATAGTTGGGCCCCCTTACAGCTCTGGGCCCCCTGCGGTCACAGGGGCTGCTCACCTGTAGTTACGCCCCTAGTGTTTTTCAATGTGTATAGTGTGAACGAGGCCTTCTCTGCACCACTTCTGTTTGTTATGCGGGTGAAGACGGGAGGGCCTAGAGAGGAAAAAAAGGAAACCATGTGAACACCTGCAAACACAGACGCTGCATGGATGGTGTCCTGGGACTTTAGTGTTACAATGCACTATGCCACTGCCCAAGTGTCTCTAGCACTGCCGCTACACAGAAATAGCGGAGTTCTACACTGTTCAGTGCATGATAAGACATTTAACCCTTCACACACTCTCCCCAACGTGTACATCAAAGCCATGTGCGCACCTCTTACCACTCTGCTCTGCCTGTAACTAGAACAAATTAACAAACAAACAAAGTTTTCAAAATTATTTTCTTTAACTTTTTTTTATAGACACTAGAGCGAGTGGAGTGGAGGAAGAGGATGCATTTTACACACCGAATAGTGAGAAATAGAACTGGAAGATAAAATTCTGCTGAGCTGCAGCTGCAGTGCTGGTCCCCAAAACGTATTCTCTCAACAACACAGGGATGAGGTGGGTGGGATCATGTCTGGTGCCCCTCCCAACTCCACTCTGACTGCCTCACATGATTGATAATAGGATAGGAGTCTGGATGGAATGTAGACTGCTGTTCAACCAGCAAACCAGCATTTGGCTTTGGCACAGGAAGACAGAAGCACACAGAGCCAACCAGGTTATACGCTAAATGGGCAATGTTACAAAATTCTGCAAATTGGAAATTGTACGTTTCACATAACATGATGAAAAACACAAGCCTATTCTGCTGTGAGATGCAGCCTTCCTTTCTGTACAGAGCTGGAAAAGAACAGTAAGTTGTTTTCACTGCGATTGAGCAATCATTGTGTGCTATAGGTTATTTTAAACTGGCTACATATCAGATAGCTGATGGAACATATGCTGTGTGTGGATGGCGTATTATTACCATACCCCGTCATTACGCACGCATAGCTGCTGTTCTCCTCCAGTATTATTCCATATGTCAGCAGCGGTTTGTATTGGAAAATAATATTCACCCCATAGAAAACAATACGTATTTTGCTTATTTGTGTAACGCCAACACTCGATCTCAAGTCTCTGCAGACTGGAATGTCTTCATGCAACCTTCCACTTAGGTCCCCTATGGTTGCCTTACAGTGCATCACTGCAGCCTAGCGACATGCCAGCCAGCCAGCCGTCTGATAGGTGGAGACTGGAAAGCAGTATAAATAGAAGATAAACAACATTCAAAAGGCAGGCAATAGAAATACCCGACTGCACGGGCTGCACTAATAACATGGAAGTATGAAAACTGCTCACTAACATTGCAATTACAATACACTGGGCAGCATGATGGTGTAGTGTTCGCACAGTTGCCTAGCTTAGATAGGTGGAATTCTCCTCCCAAAGCATTCTGGGACACCAGGTATTAGTTTCACTGGCTTTTCTAAGAAACAAACATTCTGCAGTGATGCACCTGACAGGGCTAAAGATGTCCCCAAGTGGGATACATTTCAGAATATAAATCAGGGTGAGGAAAGATTTTACAATGGACAGACACCGACTAAATAATAAATACAGCCTCATCTACACGGTACAATTTTCCATCAGATAGATGGATCTATTAGATAGATCTAATAAGAAATTGCATTGTGTGCAGATGTCCAAATAGTTTCAGATCAATTTTGCGATAGATTTTGCTTTGATAAGTACCCAAAATCTAACGCAATCCGTTTTGGACTGGTTGGAAATGATCCATCTAACAGATCCGATCGGATGGAAAATCGTACCGTGTAGATGAGGCTTAATTTGCAGTGTTCCCCAACCCTGTCTTCAAGGCCCACCAATGGTGCATGTTTTGTGGAAATCCACACAGGTAATCAGCTCTGCTGAGACACTAATTACATCTGTGCATGTTTGTGGTTTCCTGCAAAACATGCACTGTTGGTGGTACTTGAGGACAGGGTTGGGGAACTCTGCTCTAAAGCCATTTTTTTCATCTCAGCTTAAATGTTAGGTTTGTGAAGTGTTTTCTTGCTTGCTGAAAGGCATAGGATAAATTGGGACCAATTCTACAGATGGAACCCCAACGCTGGTGAATTGGCTTAGCACAAAAAGCTACAGTCTATTTTGGAAGCTAAGATCCTCTATTACTGCAAAGATGGTTAATGATTGCAACTAAAGCTAATGATTGTATGTAAAGTGACCACTCTCCTCAGCACCGGCTTTTGCCTTAAACAAAATCTAAGGGCTGGTTCACACGTGGCAATTTTTGAGCACTTTGCTGATCGCCGGGGACACTGCTACTAATGTATCCCTATGGATGCATTCACACTGCAGCATTTGTGATTTAGATCAATCACAAACGCGCTACATGCAGCGTTTCAGGGGTGATTGTGCTGTGATTCTCGTTCTATTGAAGGGAATCACAAGCGCAAATTGCACTGAATCACGAGGTTTTTGCCGTGATCGATTGCTAGCGGCGCCCCAAGCATCGAGTGTGAACTAGTTCTAAGTATACAGTAGAGATGCCTCACGTGATAACTTTTGAACTGACCAGCAAATCATTCTGGAACCTAATTGTCCACAGTGGCTGCAGTTATCTGTGATCAGAGTTCACATATATCTGGATACCTGAAGGATTTGTTGCGATTCGGTCACGCCTTCCACAACCTCAGATCAAAAGGATCCAATAGCTTGACCATCCCCGACTAAAAACCCTCGGAGCCAGAGCTTTCTGTCATGCTGCCCCTGTCCTGTGGAACACCTTACCAAACTTAATCAAGACAGCTCCAACCCTGGACACGTTAAAATCAGAACGGAAAAGCCACCTGTATAGTCTGGCATTTATGATCACACAACTTTTTCCCGTGTACACATCACTATGTACTGATCAGAGACAAGCTTATGCGCTTTGGGTCCACAGAGAGAAAAGTGCTTTACAAATATTTAGTTGTTGTTGTTGCTATTGAGTTAATTACCATATTCAGTTGCTAGAAAAAAAAAACGGTCCATTTGTGAGAAATACAATTTTGGATTTTTAGCGATCGTTCTACGCTCATAATCCTGTGAAATTAACCAATCAGTGGAGCTCCATAAAAAGCCCTAGCAGACGGGCTGAGCTGATTGACAGGCGAGCATTCTGCAGGCCCGGGGTGACTGCTTTACCGGCAGACCTGGCTTGTTTATTTGGAATGGGAGCACAGGCCTGACAGGCGTAATGTACCCAGGATGGAGTCAGAAGGTTGGAAGTAACGTTCATGTCTCTCGGAGCTGAAGAAAGAGTGCAGACGTGTCATCACTTTGGGAGCGCAGCGCACCATCCTGGCTGAGTGATTGACGCTTTGATTGCTGCAAAATGCCACAATTTAGATACAATTTAACTGTGTAGTAGGCGTTATACGAACTATTCTGAGTGTTACTTGCACTTTAGCAACTTACTGTTTTCTGTGACATGTAGTTTTTTGTTTTTTTTTTTACTTTTAACTTTATTAGGATGCATTTATAGCTACACTTACGACAAATAAAAAAATAACACATTTCTAAAGCGTGTTGATGTGTTAGAAGTTTGAAGGGGCCGCTCTCATAGAGAGATATAGGCAGCAATCTACTGCACTGCACTGGACAGCAAGGCAATAGCTAAGGAGCTGGGGGCCCCGATGCAAGTTTTACATTGGGGCCCCCTAAGCACTCTATACATAGCAATTGATACGGCGCACCAAAACCTGCCAATAGCAACTACAGAGTCAGAGGTGCAAGAAGGGGATGGGGACAGCTTGTTAATGATTACCACAATTCAAAGTATCTATAGAAGTGATTATTATGAGCACAGGACCAATAGAGAGCTAATACTGTAGTTGAGGAAGGGCCCTTCGGGGTCCGATGCGGTCACAACCTCTGCAACCCCTATTGCTACGCCCCTGCCTGTATCTGGCACAGATGGGGATTGCCTGATGCTGGATATACATGTGCTTGCTGGGGGAGTTAGTTAGGGTTGCCAGGTGTCCGGTTTTAGACCGGACAGTCCGGTTTTTGGCCGCTGTGTCCTGTCCAAAAAGGCATGTTAAACCGGACAATTAAGATGTCCGGTTTTATGCAGTGGCGTCCGGGGGCGGCCGGAGGCGTATGAACAATTACTCACCTGATTTCCGCGTTCCAAGCGTGGAGCGCAGCGTCATGACGTCACAGGTCTCCGTCTTCAATGCCGCCCACTGTGCTTCCTGATTAGCGGAAGCACAGTGGGCGGCATTGGAGGCGGAGACCTGAACGTCATGACGCTGGGAACGCGGAGATTAGGTGAGTAATTGTCTATACGCCTCCGGCCGCCCCGCACTTGTCGCCGCTATTCTGGAGGGGGAGAGAGAGGCAGAAGGAGGGGTCCCAGGTGAGGGAGGGGGGGGGATATTTCCCCCCTCCCCACCGCTGCCTCCAGAGCCCCTCCATCTAGCCCTGCTTCTCCCTCCTGGGGCACCTACACTGGGGGGAACTGTACTAGCTATACTGGGGGCAGCTATACTGGGGGCAACTAAACTAGCTATACAGGGGGCAACTATACCAGCTATACTGGGGGCAGCTATACTGGGGGCAAATAAACTAGCTATACTGGGGGCAACTATACCAGCTATACTGGGGGCAGCTATACTGGGGGCAACTAAACTAGCTATACTGGGGGCAACTAAACTAGCTATACTGGGGGCAACTATACCAGCTATAGTGGGGGCAACTATACTAGCTATACTGGGGGCAACTATACTAGCTATACTGGGGGCAGCTAAACTAGCTATACTGGGGGGCAACTACACTAGCTATACTGGGGGCGACTAAACTAGCTATACTGGGGGCGACTAAACTAGCTATACTGGGGGCGACTAAACTAGCTATACTGGGGGCAACTAAACCAGCTAAATCATTCAATCTCGCCTGAGCCCGCTGCTTACTATACTTTACACTTGAATTCATACTATTTTACAACGCAATTTATACTGTTATACTGTTATATTTGTTATATTTGCTCAAAATGTGTACATACATGTATGCGCAGATTAATATTTTTACTTTATGCCTATGTATGTCCACTTTATTGTTCTCAATAAAAAATTTTGGTGGGAAAAAAAAATTTTTTTTAAAACTTCCTGCAAGAAATCGACCACTTCACTGTGCAAAAACGCCATAAATGCATTGCATTATTTGCATAGTTTTCCAGTTTTGTAATAGTTTTCTGCTCTGTCTCTTATTATGTGCATTTACTGGTGAAAAGCGGTCTCTTATTATGTGCATTTACTGGTGAAAAGTGGTCTCTTATGTGCATGTACTGGTGAGGACAGTTAGTGACATGGCTATGTACTCTGTAATGTGCTGCAGAAGATGTCAGTGCGATATAAATACTGTAAAAAACATTTTTTAAAAAGCCCATTGCTTAGCCCCACTCTACATAAAAGTGTGCTTCTGACTCCGCCCCTAACTCCACCCCCTGTCCGGTTTTCTCCATCAGCCGACCTGGCAACCCTAGAGTTAGTGCTTTTTCTGCCGGTTGCTCATGAGCCAAGAACATGTATCCAGTATCAGGCAATCCCCACCTGTGCTGCATACAGGGGATTTTGCTGTACTTTAAGGTGAGGGTGGGGCTGGGGGGGAGGGGTTGTTGTTGTGTTTTGATGTGCTTAGTCTGCCAGTTGCTCATGCAATCACCAAGCACACGTATCCGGCATCAGGCAATCCCCGCCTTACCATTTTGACAAGGTAAACAACTAGCAGTATAAAAGTCACATTTAGGAGCATATTTAACATCAGCTTACCGAACACATCATCAGGAATGGATTTGCACAGTAACACATGTTCCCCAGTCCCAATGCACCATATGGTATATGTACCCCCGGCCCCTGTAGACCACCAATATTATGGTTGGGAGGGGTTCAGAATGGGGCATTATAATTAGAGGCTATTTGTAAAAGAATGACATACAATGACAATACAGTACTTCTGACATTTCAAGAACACCAGGGGCATAGCAATTGGGGTTGCAGAGGTAGCCACCGCATCGGGGCCTTGTGCCAGAGGTGCTCCAAAGGGCCCTCTCTCAACTACAGTATTAGCTCTCTATTGGTTCTGTGGTCATAATAATCACTTGTATAGATACTTTGAATAGGGTAATTATTAACAAACTTCCCCATCCCCTACACCTCAGACGCTGTAATTGCCTTTGGCAGGTTTTGGTGCCCCGTATCAATTGCTATGTATAGAGTGCTTGGGGGGGCCCCATTGTAAAACTTGCATCGGGCCCACAACTCCTAAGCTACGCCACTGAGGAACACACTCCCTTCCTCAGAGGACAAGGCAGCCTGAGTATTCCCCTGATGAAGGGAATGATGCTCCCAAAACTTCAGGAGTGTTGAATTGTCCCTGTATGTCATTCTTCCAGAGCTGGATCATCCACAGGGTAAGCCTAGGCAGTTGCCTAGGGCTCGGAGAGAGTGTAGGGGCCTGGTGGATGCTGGCTCCCACAAAATCTTACTAAAGAAGCCAGGTGATCATCAGCAGTGGGCAAAACCTGCTATCTTGCCTAGGGCCCCATTTTATCCTAATCCAATTCTGCATGTTTCCATGTATGACCCCTATTTATTTATTTTTTTCTTTTGTGAGCCCCTCCTTTGCCATACTATTGCAGTTCCTTAGGGGGTATGTAGGTGCCAACATGTTCCTTATTTATTTTTTCAGAAAATTAGGACTGCAAGACCTCGTTCACACTAGGGAAGTTGCTGTGCACTTTGCTTGGTGCAACTTTTTCCATGGATTCTAAAGTAACAAGTTCACATTTGTGCGCTTTGTTACTGTCCATTTGAGAAACGTGATGTTACATGCATTTCTGTGCGTTGCGTTGTGAAGCATTCAGTAATGCACTTTGGAGATGCGTTTTCTACCCCTAATTAAAAAAAAATTCAAATGAAAACAAATCTTTATTGACACCTGCTGTATCAAATAAGCAAAAGATGCTGAACACAAATGTGTGTTTAAGCGCATGTAAATGCATGGGTCCACTTAAAGAGACACTGAAGTGAAAAATAAATATGATATAATGAATTGGTTGTGTAGTATGGATAATTACTAGAACATTAGTAGCAAAGGAAATATTCTCTTTTTTTTTCAGTTATATAGTTTTTTGGGTTTTTTTTATAACATAGTTACATAGTTATTTTGGTTGAAAAAAGACATACGTCCATCGAGTGAAACCAGTACATAACATAGCATCATTCTCTAATATTTGCAGTTTACACACTACTCGGCCTTCTAAATCATTTTACAGAGCAGCACAGTGAACTGTTGAACCCTTCTCTGCAGAGAAAACAAACTACAATGACTGACAGTTGAGATAACAAGCTTCAGAAGACAGAGTTTTCTGGGACTTTGAAAGTCATGGAGCTCAATGGCTCTTTTGCACAAATAACAACTGGAGTTTCTTAACTCTTCATGTACTGGAAACAATATTAGACTCATGTCTCTGCTCCTAATGTTTTATTTCTTAGCTTTACTACACATACAGCTAATCATTATATCATAATTTATTTTTCGCTTCAGTGTCTATTTAAAAAAAGCACAACGCACTGAAACACGTTATGAAACGCACATAAACACATGCATTTTTTTTTAATCATGCGCTTAAATACGTTTCTGAACGCACCCAATGTGATATTTTCTTATAACAAAAAAATGGATGTATATATATATTGTGTGAGATTTGAGCAAAAGGACTGAAAAGCAGAAGCCACTGTACAGCAGTAGGTCACACGTGTATACGGTATATATGCCTAGACAGGCACTCCAGTAATAACTATATGCGACAAATACATTCATGGTGAATGCTGCTGGTGGCAACAGTTCACTATCACACATCAAGGCTGCTGACTGATGAAATGAGAAAATGGTTCAATACAAATAACCAGCTGACAGTTGACCTGGCTTCTAGATATTTAATTTTGCTTTTTTCATGTAATGTCACCCATGCCTTCAACTGAACAAATGGAAACTAGCTATTCACACTAGACGGATAAACTCACGGTAACAATATAGCCAGGATCTACATAAACAGCTTACTGTAGCACATAATGCATCATACACACAAACTCCTTTACAATATGTCACAGGTAAAGACATTATAATTCACTTTAACCTGCCACAAACTGATATCTGTGATCATCTACATGTCATCAGCGCAATAGTCAACTGCAGCTCGTTTAAAGTGAACCCGAGGAGAGAGTGATATGGAGGCTGCCATATTTATTTTCTATTAAAGGAAATCCGAAATGACATGTGACAAGATGAGATAGACATGTGTATGTACAGTGCCTAGCACACAAATAACTAGGCTGTGTTCCTTTTTTTCTTTCTCTGCCTGAAAGAGTTAAATATCAGGTATGTAAGTAGCTGACTCAGTCATGACTCAGACAGGAAGTGACTACAGTGTGACCCTTACTGATAAGAAATTCCAATTATAAAACACTTTCCTAGCAGAAAATGGCTTCTGAGAGCAAGAAAGAGGTAAAAAGGGGAATTTCTTATCAGTGAGGATCACAATGTAGTCACTTCCTGTCTGAGTCAGGACCGAGCCAGCCACTTACATACCTGATATTTAACTCTTTCAGGCAGAGAAAGAACAAAAGGAACACAGCATAGTTATTTGTGTGCTAGGCACTGTTCATACACATGTCTATCTCATCATGTCCCATGTCAGTTCGGGTATCCTTTAACCACTTTACCCCCACGCGTACGGATTTCTCCGCCCCTTTTTTCCCTCCTAAAAAACCAGGGACGGAGAAATCCGTACCTTCCGCGCTACCGCCGTTGTCCGCGCTCCCGCCGCTCGTGCGCGCGCACCCGCCGCTCGTGCACGCCGCCGCCCGCTCGCCCGGAGATCAATGTACGGGAAAATCCATTCCCGTTCGTTGATCTAAGCCCCCACAATGATCTGTTGCTTCTTTCAGAAACAGCGAGATCATTGTGAGTCTCCCAGCCGCCTACTGCTTCCTGTAAGCGTCCTTCCGGACGCTTACAGGTCGCATGTAAACAAACACTCTGTGGCCATCTTGTGGCCAAATAGTAAACTACACCCTAAAAGCATTTTACATATACAAACATTACATTTACACAATAAATTAACTCATTACCTCCCACACTCCCCAATTTTTTATTTTTTTTTTGTAAGTAAAAAAAAAAAAATACAATAAAAAAAAAACATAAATAGTTACCTTAGGGACTGAACTTTTTAAATATTTATGTCAAGAGGGTATAACACTGTTACTTTATAAACTGCGGGCTTGTAATTAGGGATGGATGCAAAACTGAAAAAAATGCACCTTTATTTCCAAATAAAATATTGTCGCCAAACATTGTGATAGGGACATAATTTAAATGGTTTTATAACTGGGACAAATGGTTAAATACATTTCATGGGTTTTAATTACAGTAGCATGCTTTATTTAAAAACCATAATGGCCGAAAACTGAAAAGTAATAATTTTTTCCCACATTTTTTCCTATTTTCCCATTAAAACACATTTAGAATAAAATAATTCTTGGCATAATGTCCCACCTAAAGAAAGCCTATTTGGTGGCGAAAAAAACAAGATATAGTTCATTTCATTGGGATAAGTAATCATAAAGTTATAGACGAATTAATGGAAGGAGCGCTGAAAGGTGAAAATTGCTCTGGTGTTCAAGGGGTAAAACCCCTCAGTGGTGAAGTGGTTAAAATATTTAAACATTTCAAAAGTTGTTTAAACAGTACAGCCACAAGACTAATAGCACAAAACCTACAAAGGTAACAAGCTCCAACATAACAATCTAGCTTCACACTTGAAGGCACTATTTTGTTCTCAAACAGCAGCCGGGACTGATTTTAGACAGACATACCAGGGAGATGCCTGGAGTGACACCTGTTGAAGAGGGCACCACAGAGCTATTCTATATTGTATGGGGGTTCAAAGATTTGGTGAGGTGTATCTAGCCTAGTAATAATTTATGTATCCTTTGCAGACTTATTTTGAGAAATAACATAATTTCTGTACCTCATTTATTAATTTGTTAACAACCCAGAGGGCAGCCATTTTGTCTTGCAACCAACAACACAGCCATAACATATGGACTTAACCTCCTGGGGGATACAATTATATCGCCCAGGAGGTGGCGCAGCACTATTTTTAAAAAAAATTTATTTTTTAAATCATGTAGCGAGCCCAGGGCTCGCTACATGATAGCCGCTGTGCAGCGGCATCCCTCCACCCCGTCCGATCGCCTCCGGCATACAAAGCAAACAGGAAATCCCGTTCAGAACGGGATTTCCTGTTTGGCTTCCCCCGTCGCCATGGCGACGATCGGGATGACGTCATCGACGTCGTGACGTCAGAGGGAGTCTCAATCCACCCCTCAGCGCTGCCTGGCACTGATTGGCCAGGCTGCGCAGGGGGTCTTGGGGGGGGGGGAGCGGCACGGCACGGCGAGTAGCGGCGAATCAGCGCGGAGCGGCGGCGATCGGTATATACACGCAGCTAGCAAAGTGCTAGCTGCGTGCAACAAAAAAAAAATTATGCAAATCGGCCCACCAGGGCCTGAGAAAACCTCTGTGGCGGCTTACCCCGAGCTCAGCTCGGGATTATCCCCCAGAGGGTTAAATAAGAAAATTCAAATGAATTGCGAGATCAAATCTTCACTTGCAATGAAAAAGAAGAATCAGTGGGATGGATTAATCAAGACCGATGCAAAGAAAACAGGTACAAAAGTGGAGAAGGTTCCAATATAAGGGATTTTGATTGGTCGCTTAGCATTTGCTCTACTTTTGCCGTAATTTTACTTATGCTTGTTTTGATAAACCTACCAGACTGGACTTCGCTTGGGAGAAAAATAGAACTGCATTAATTAAGAAAATTATGTTAATGTTTGAAAATAAAAACTTGGCTAATAAAGTATTCTGAGCCGGTTCTCGAAGCTCTATCTTCAAGGTTGACAGCCAGACATATTGCAGAAAAAGAGGGACATCTGTCGGATTTTGTTATGTTTTCACAAATTAAAAAAAAAGTTCATCCAACAGTATGGCCACCCCCACAGTGTGCAAATGACTGGGAATATCAAACTGACAACAAATCACTCAATACTGTTTTCTGATGACAGTAGATCCCCTACAATTTTCTCTTGCAGAAGACTTGGATCCTTTGTTGGTATTTTTGCTGCCTACAGATTTACCCTCTGTTTCTGCTGCAGGTTTTGTTTACCCAATCAGGGAAGGGTTAGGACAGGATCCTTTTTGGCTGAGCGAGCCATAAACGCCACATATTTTAAAATGTAATTTTGTGGGAGCCATACAGTATGTTTCAAACTGGGACAGTGTGCATGTGCAGCAGAGGGCTCACGTCCCTGTTGCCATGGTGATATGTATACAGTTGATCCTCTGGGCAGCGGAAGTGTCAGACACGTCTTCAGCTTCTCTTGGTTTCAGCAACATCAGCAATTTCCCAGAGAGTCAGTCAGGAGAATACTGACTAACAGCTTATACAATTAGCTGGCTGACTTGGGGGTTGATTCACTTTGTAGGACAAGATCCCCGCACTTTGGCCGAATAGGCTGCTTGTCAAGTGACAGACAGCCTATTGGGCCAATCAAAGTGTGGGGATCTCGTCCTACAAAGTCACTGGACCTGACAGGGGCAATTGGAGCAGCCGTTAGTTTTGGGGGAGCGTGAGTATGTTAGTAGTGCACACTACAGCAGTAGTGTGCCTACTTTGAAAATGTTACTTGTGCTGCCACACTAAGCTGCGTTGGTTAAGCAGTGTAGCTTAGTGAATCAACCCCTACTAATTTGTATGTAAGCCAGATGTAGCCATCAAAAGACCCACATCTGGCTCCTGATCCATAGGTTCCCTACCCCTGGGTTAGGATATCTTCTTTCACTATGGACTGTTTATTTCCACAAAGACAGAAATAACATTCTGGCAGGGTTTCTAAGGCATTGTCACCCTGCGGTTCATTCCCATTTGTGTCTGTTAGGCTTGGTTCACACATAAAAGGTGCCCAACCCTGTCCTGTCATTGTATGACATTTGGCATGAGTTTTGTATGAGTTTTCTATGGCTTGGTTCACACACAAAATGTGTACATTTCTGGTCCAGCCTAGTCCTGTCAATTTTGTATCAGTTTTCTATGGGCGTGTTCACACATAAAAGGCGTACGGTTCTAATCCTGTCAGTCACAACTGATGCCTAACTGACAGGACTAGACCGTGCCGGAAATGTACAGGTTTATGTGTTAACCAAGCCTTACAGAGATTTACCTTATTTCATGTAGCCAGGAAGTGGGGTAAACTATTCTCAAATGAGGCTAAAACAGTAAAAAAAAACCTATGCAGAATTCCGTAGCTCCAGTCACACAGAAAATGATACGCCAACAAGCAAAGCAAGTGTGGGGAAAACTGACCAGTTATCCAGAGTGTGTTAATTCCTTGGGCGGTGCGTAATTATTCCCTTCAACTTCCTCATGAACCAAAATTTGCATGTTACGTAAATTCTCTTTATAATGGTTTCATAATTCTTTCTAGTGACAGGAAAATTTGATCTAGTAATTAGATTAAATGCACAGAGAGTAGAAAGTTTAGCAGACAAGTTAAGGCTGGTTTGTGAAGAATAAGACAAAATGCCCCTTATTCAATTCCCTTTTTCTCCTAAGATTTCTCCAAGAAAATATTTTTTAATCTTCTGTTTTAAATAACTTTTCAGCACTCTGCAGTTGGAAAAATACCAAAAACTAGGTGAAAAAATACTGTCAAAATTGTTTGGAGTATTTTCATGCTTGCTGGTGGCTTAAAAAGTTATTGTATCAATAAGATGTGAAAATATCTCCTAGGAGAAAGAGTGAACTGAATAAGGGCCAATGGCTGTTCTTTTGTTTGCAGCCAAAATAATATCTTCAGTCATGGAGCACTAGCAGTAATTCAGCCAAAAAGCTCTCTAGACAATAGTCCTAACAGTCCAAACTCCACCCAATAAATACATACATACATTAAGCTAGAGTTTTCCTATAACATGAGATTGTTACCAGGTTAGTCCTTCCAAAGCTCTAATTTCAGTTATGAGTAAATGTTGGATTGATGATTGATTAGTGAGTAACCCGATGACTTCTATCTCTGTAGGACAAAGATGGAAAGATTGCTGCACCTCAGTACCCAGCTCCTCTCACCTGCTCTGGGATTTTGTGGTTCTCTTAAAACCGTTTGACTGAAGGCACAAGTGCTTTGAACGACTGGTAGCCACACACATCAAGGCCTCCATCCCAGCAAATCTAGATCAACACCAGTTTGCTTACCGAACAAATAGATCGACTGAGGATGCCATCTGTGTAGCTCCCCATGCTGCCCTCTCACACCTGGAAAAGCCTAACTCCTATGTTAGAATGCTCTTTGTTGACTACAGCTCAGCATTTAACACCATTGTACCTAGCCAGCTCACCAACAAACTCCATGCACTAGGTCTTGCTCCCTCCATATGTACTTGGTTATTGGACTTCCTTACTAATCGCCCTCAAACTGTCAGACTAGGAAAACAGACATCCTCCACCCTTACCCTGAGCACTGGCGTGCCACAGGGCGGTGTATTAAGCCCTCTCCTCTATGCACTTTTCACCCATGACTGCCAGCCTATCCATACCGCAAACGTAATTGTTAAGTTTGCAGATGATACGACTGTCATTGGGCTTATATCAGACAATGAGGAAGCTGCATACAGAGAAGAAGTTAAGAACCTGACTGCACGGTGCGACATTAACAACCTGTTATTAAATACAAAGACGACCAAAGAAATTATTCTGGACTTTAGGACCACCAAAAAGACTACTCACCTACCGCTAATGATCAATGCAGAGGCTGTGGAGAGAGTTTCCAGCTTCAAATTTTTGGGAGTCACCATCGCAGAGAACCTGTCCTGGGCTGACAATGCTTTAGCTCTAACTGGCAAAGCACAACAACGCCTCTACTTTCTGAGAAAACTAAGGAGCGCTAACCTCCCACAGAAGCTGCTGGTTAATTTCTACAGATGCACTATAGAAAGCGTTCTGACCAATTGCATGACGGCCTGGTACAACAGCTGCACGAAGGCTACTAGAGAAGACCTGCAGCGAGTTGTTAAAACAGCAGAAGCCATTATTGGCACTGAACTACCATCACTGGAACTTTTGTATAATACCCGCAGCTTGAGAAGGGCCAAAAACATTATCAAGGACAACACTCATCCTGGAAATGCCTTGTTTGAGCTCCTTCCATCAGGTAAATGTTTTAGATCAATCCGCACACACACAAACAGACTGAAAGGCAGCTTTTTCCCATCCGCCATAAACTTGATGAACTCTGAATCCTCTCTGAAATAATTAACACTGTGTACAAATTGTTTAAACATCTGTAATACCTGGCATACTTGTATAATTTCTTCTCTTCCTTGTTACTATCACTATGTTCCCTATATGCACCGTGGGGTTGTCATGAAAAGTAATTTTGTTGTGTTACACAATGACAATAAAGTGAATTGAATTGAAGTGAATTGAATTACTGCCCTAGATTTCAAAAGAAATTCAATTCAGAAGAATTCCGTGACAAATGAAATACTATTTTTGGATTGATTTCCTCTTCCAACAAATACAACCGTGCATCGCAATGCAATAGTTCAGAAAAAAGGTCTTACCTTGGACGCAGGAGCGGCAGCTGGATGACTGCCATTACTGGTCACAGCATCGCTGCCAACTGTCGTAGCGGTGGTAGATGTTGGCGTAGGAAGACGGGATGGTACAATTGGCAGAGGCAGCAGTCCAGGCCTGTTATTGCCATTTCCATTGACCGTACCGTTGACATTACTCGTGTTCACGTGATTGCCATTGGAAGTCCACTCCCACCTCTCCCAACCTCCACAGAAGTCCCTCTCAAAACGACTATGCCGCGACATCTTCCAAATAAAGTCGTGGGCAGCTTCTTCTCTCTTCAATCCGTCTTCAGCAAAGAGCCCCTGGAACAATACAAAATAAGGATTGTGAACACATAAACAAGCCACACAATTAACATCAGTTATAGGTGAATTCCATACAATGCCGTAATTGATGTGAATTCCCAGCACGCTGGCTGAGTATAAAAGGGGAAAGAAATCATTGACTTTACTCTATAAATGGGTAATTATCGTAAGGTAAAAGTTTGCTCTTTGAAAAGTGGCAAAGAAAAAAGTTCACAAAGCAACTTGGACAAGCTCCTGCTGTTTTCATTTAGTAAAATAATAAATCCTAAACCAATTTCTCTTTGGCTGTCTTTTTCTGTGAATTGTAAACGACTAGATTAACGGCGTCGCCTGTGCCGAGAGACAAAGGAGTCCATGATAGAGCCTCGGATAAATTTAGTAAATACAATTAGGGAATGGATTGGCTTCCTTAATGTAACAGAGGGGCATTCAGCGCTATAATACGGTAATGACTCGCTTTTGTTATCTCTGTGAGGTGGTCATTAGCCCTCAGTACACCGCCTATATTTAATCATTCCCCAAGCTACTGCGCTGTTCATTTAAAATTAATGGTGAGGCAAGACATCTGGTTAATCTTAGGTACTTCCTTTTTTTGCCACAAAAAGAATACATAAAATAGAACAATAGTTTTTTAAAACACACAAAAGGTTTTAAACAAAAAACAAAACATTTAACCACTTCGGAACGAAAGCAATGTTCACATATCAGTTCCCATTCATTCGCCAATAACTTTATTACTACTTATCACACCCACATGATCTATATATTTTTTTTTTCAGGACAAATTAGGCTTTTAATGTGTGACAATGTTGTTTAGTATCTATTTTCTATGCATTTTAAAGGGAAAATAAGGTAAACAATAGAAAAAAAAATCACTATTTCTCCATTTACATCTACAGTGATGTGAAAAACTATTTGCCCTCTTCCTGATTTCTTATTCTTTTGCATGTTTGTCACACTCAAATGTTTCTGCTCATCAAAAACCGTTAACTATTAGTCAAAGATAACATAATTGAACACAAAATGCAGTTTTAAATGATGGTTTTTATTATTTAGTTATTTTTGCACGCGCTTCACCACTTCTCTGGAATCCCCTCCCACAACACATCCGTCACTCGCCAACCTTTGTTACTTTTAAACGCTCTCTAAAAACTCATTTGTTCCGACAAGCATATGCGCTACCCTAGGCCACTTCCCTTTGTCCTAAGGCCAAATTGCACTCCTACTAGGCATCCTAAAACATACTGCCTTTATATATTTTATCGTATACTACCCCTCTTCTTGTTTCCCCCCATTCCCTTTAGATTGTAAGCTCGCAAGGGCAGGGCTCTCTCCCCTTTTGTGTCTTGGAAATCATTATACATTTTATTCATCATGTTACTTTTATCACTGTCATTACCACTTCTGTATTTTGTATTCTGTATGCTGTATCATTTGTTGTATTTTGTCACTAATTATGTATCTTGTATATTAGTGTACACCACTGTCTGTATTATGTACCCCATGTTTGTTTCTTACTTTGTACAGCGCCACGGAATATGTTGACGCTTTATAAATCAATAATAATAATAATAATAATAATTGAGTGAGAAAAAAAACTCCAAATCTACATGGTCCTGTGTAAAAAAATGATTGACCCCCTTGGGAAAAAATAACTTAACTGTGGTTTATCACACCTGAGTTCAATTTCTGTAGTCACCCCCAAGCCTGATTACTGCCACACTTGTTTCAATCAAGAAATCACTTAAATAAGAACTATCTGACACAGAGAAGTAGACCAAAAGCACCTCAAAAGCTAGACATCATGCCAAGATCCAAAGAAATTCAGGAACAAATGAGAATAAAAGTAATTGAGATCTATCAGTCTGGTAAAGGTTATAAAGCCATTTCTAAAGCTTTGGGACTCCAGCGAACCACAGTGAGAGCCATTACCCACAAATGGCAAAAATATGGAACAGTGATAAACCTTCCCAGGAGTGGCCGGCCGACCAAAATTACCCCAAGAGCGCAGAGAAAACTCATCCGAGAGGCCACAAAAGACCCCAGGACAACATCTAAAGAACTGCAGGCCTCACTTGCCTCAATTAAGGTCAGTGTTCAGGACTCCACCATAAGAAAGAGACTGGGCAAAAATGGGCTGCATGGCAGATATCCAAGGCGCAAACCACTTTTAAGCAAAAAGAACATTAAGGTTAGTCTCAATTTTGCTAAAAAACATCTCAATGATTGCCAAGACTTCTGGGAAAATACCTTGTGGACCGACGAGACAAAAGTTGAACTTTTTGGAAGGTGTGTGTCCCGTTACATCTGGCGTAGATGTAACACAGCATTTCAGCAAAAGAACATCATACCAACAGTAAAATATGGTGGTGGTAGTGTGATGGTCTGGGGTTGTTTTGCTGCTTCAGGACCTGGAAGGCTTGCAGTGATAGATGGAACCATGAATTCTACTGTCTACCAAAAAATCCTGAAGGAGAATGTCCGGCCATCTGTTCGTCAACTCAAGCTGCAGTGATCTTGGGTGCTGCAGCAGGACAATGACCCAAAACACAGCAGCAAATCCACCTCTGAATGGCTGAAGAAAAACAAAATAAAGACTTTGGAGTGGCCTAGTCAAAGTCCTGACCTGAATCCTATTGAGATGTTGTGGCATGACCTTAAAAAGGTGGTTCATGCTGGAAAACCCTCAAATAAAGCTGAATTACAACAATTCTGCAAAGATGAGTGGGCCAAAATTCTTCCAGAGCACTGTAAAAGACTCGTTGCAAGTTATCGCAAACGCTTTATTGCAGTAATTGCTGCTAAGGGTGGCCCAACCAGTTATTAGGTTCAGGGGGCAATTTCTTTTTCACACAGGGTCATGTAGGTTTTGAGGATTTTTTTTCTCACTAAATAATAAAAACCATCATTTAAAACTGCATTTTGTGTTCAATTATGTTATCTTTGACTAATAGTTAACAGTTTTTGATGAGCAGAAACATTTAAGTGTGACAAACATGCAAAAGAATAAGAAATCAGGAAGGGGGGAAATAGTTAGCTTTACAATAAACAGTGCTAACTATAAGTTAAACCCATAAATTGTATTTGCTTATCCATCCTGGTTATGACAACATTTAGATTAGGTTCCTAGTACAATGTATGGTGAAAATATTGTATTGGAAATAAAGATGTCTTATTTCAGTTTTTTTTTTTTTCTTTTTTTGTATCATTGTACACATTTGATGATTACAAGACCTTATTCGCAAAAATAATACTAATATACCCTCATGGTATACATATTTTAAAAAGCCAAGTTCCTAAAGTAACAATATAAGTTTTCTATTATATTATGTCAATTTGTTTTCATTTTACAAGTCTTTAGCAATGGCTAAATGGACCAGCAGTGTGAACCCACCCTAATTCAGTGATAGAGTTGACTGTAGACTACCATTGCCCGAAAGTAGATGAGTTATGCGGTCTCCAAAGAACAGGAATGGTTGCTTTTGCATTTGTGTCTTGTGATTGAATTTGTTCAAAAAAAAAAAAAAAAAAAGTTTTTGCAGGGTGTGCCAGCCTGAAACCCCTTTTACCAATAAATAAATAATAATTTATAACTCCAGTCCAGGATATTTCATACAATATCCCCACAGGAGATGCTCGGAGATCTTAGAAAACCAGGATCAGTCTCTTAAGGCAGGTCCATCATGTTTGGCTATAATTCAAGGTGAGTCGAGGCCGTTCATCAGTTAGGAAGACTTATATGATTTATTTATCTCCTTTTCCTCCCCAAAAATGGTCATTAAAAACCCTTTAGCAGCCAATTTATTTAGAGGCTTGTAAGTGCTCCAGGCCAATTTATTTTAGCACTTTTTTTATTTATTATTTGTTAAATTTCCTTGCTTCTAATTAGTACTGCTGTAATGCGTATTTATGACCACTTGTCACTAGGAGGCAGTGTGAGACAATAACAGAGGACTTCTGCTTTCAGTTTCATTTTCTGCTAGTTAAGAGAGAGCAAGGTATTCCAAGAATTTACAGCACAATGAGTTCTGCAGATTGAGGTCAAAAGCAGCGCACTTATCTCAAAAGTGATAACGGTATTAAATTCAGCTAACTACATTAACCCTGTCTCAGTGCCCACATCACTAGGCTCTCATACACACACTCAACAAAAGTCTTTTAAATGCACAATTATCAAACAACTTTTGTTGAAACACACCAAAAAAGTTGTTTGCTATCGTTCAAACAACTGAAAAGACGCAGCTCAAGTCAATCCAACTGTTTGATTGACTTGAGCTGCGTCTTATCAGTTGTTTGAACAATAGCAAACAACTTTTTTTGATTTGTTTCAACAACAAAAGTTGTTTAATAATTGTGCATTTAAAAAGACTTTTGTTGAGCGTGCGTATGAGCCTTAAGGTACGTACACACGCACGATTGTAACAAACGACGGGTCTGTTAGACCCTCCCACGGCGCGGTCGTTCTGCCGACAGTCTGTCGGCAGACCGATAAGACTGTTTTTGATTGAGTCTGCTGACTATTGTCGGAAGAACGACCGCGCCACAGGAGGGTCTGACGGACCCGTCGTTTGTTACAATTTAACCTTTAAAGTGTACCCAAGGTGACATGTGACATGATGAGATAAATGTGTATGTACAGTAAAAAACATCTTAATGACCAGGCTGTTTTTCTTGTTTTATTTTGCTGCTTGAAAGAGTTACTTTTCAGGCATGGAAGTGACAGCTTTTGTCTTGTCAGTAGCTTGTCAGAAATAAAGTAAACATCACTGATAAGCAAGTTAAAGCCATAAAAGTTTTCCTGGCAAAATACAACTTGTGAGGGCATGGGAGATATAGAAAAGGGTCAATAATTCATATATTTTAACTCTGGGACACTTAATAGTCTGCCATTGAACAGAGACAATAAAACATTCAATCTACTTTGTAAATGTTTAAATACAAAATTAAACCATGGGATATCTAGAAAAGTCATTTTTAGGAGTAGGAGGATAAATATTATTGTTTATCTCATCAGCTTATTTTCACCTCGGGTTCACTTTTAAGGTGGCCATACACTGGCCCGATTTGCGGCAGTTTCGACAGCAGATTCGATCACTGGGATCGAATCTGCTGCCAATCGTTCGCGCAACACGCACCCGCCGATCCGATTTCCTCCAGAAATCGGATCGGTCCGTCGATCGCGCCGTGCGGGAAATTACCCTCGATCGCCCGCGGGTAGGGAGCGCGTCGCTAGCGGCGGCCGATCCGATCAGGTATACATTACCTGAGGCTGGCTCCCGGGCATCCCGTCCGTCACTGCTCCCGTCATGGCACCTCCGGCATCCTCGTATAACTTCCGCTGTCATGCCAGTGACAGCGGAAGTACAACTAGAGGGCGCTCTATTTGAACTTCCGCTGTCACTGGTGTGATAGCTTAAGTTCTATGCGGATGCCGGAGCCGGAGGTGCCACATGACGGGGACATCACGCCCGGGAGCCAGCCTCAGGTAATGTATACCGGCGGGGGAGCGGCGGCAGCACCACCACAACAGATTGTGATCGGTTTCAGGCTGAAATCGATTCACAATCTGCTTGCAGGAAAGGCAGCCATACGATCCCTCTCTGATCAGATTCGATCAGATAGGGATCTGTCAGCTGGTCGATCTGATGGCACATCGACCAGTGTATGGCTGCCTTAAAGGTGCTTTACTGGAAAAATAAATAAATACCTTCTTTGGTCACAGATGAGGTGCATCGTAAGTGTGCTTCTTCTCCCTTTCCCAATCTTTTCCACTAACAAAATGCAGGCACTGTCTTAGCCTAGTGACATAGTGCCCACTTAAAGGACTACAGGAGGGGGTGTGTCCCAGACAACCACGGTGCCAGATGCCACTGGGCAGTCCAGGACAAAAAGCATAAAAAAAGGAGTTTGGTTTCACAACCACTCCTTCTCTGAAAGAAAAAAAAAATATTCAACATGTTTAAAAAGGCTATCAAAGTTTCATAGACGTTTCATGTTTTGTTTTGTTTTTTATTCTTGGAAATGAAAAGTTCTGCAACAAAGTTCTAGGCCATGGAAACAAGTCCTCAGTATGGCTTTTATACGATTAGACAGCACAGATGTTCCTCTCCATGCTTCCTATATGTACAAAAGAGACTGCTGGGACACTGGATATATTTTACAGCCAGTAACTTGTGTAAAAGCCCCTAAGCACAGCGCCTCAACACAGTTACTAGCTCTGCTTATGGCACAAATTACCAAATGGATTTTTAGTCCAATCAGAATGGCGGAACGGAATGCGGAGGAACACAGCGAGTGACAAACTGTGTCTGCTCCTCACATTCCAATCGCAGTTACAAGGCTCGTAAAAAAACAAGAATTTGTCTTTAAGTGTCGGCAGACACATAACTATTTATGAGACAAATGCCACATATTCATGAAGCAAAGGAACGCATACATAACGTTACTGATGATCAGGTGATCTGGTAATAAAATGGTAATATTGAGGCATTCTCCTACAAGGATGCAACCATTTTTGAAGTGACACTGAAGCAAAATAAAAACGTACAAAATAATGAATTGTACGTCTAGCACACATGGAGCTTGATTCACGAGACGAGCAACAAAATTGATACGTGGGATGGAAGGTCTCACTTACGAAGAAAGGTTAGGTAAACTGAGTTTATTTGGTCTAGAGAAAAGACGCCTTAGAGGGGATCTAATTAACATGTATCAATACATCAGAGGGCAATATAATAGCTTGGCGGATGAGCTTTTTGTCCCTAGGCCTTCTCAAAGGACTAGAGGACATGATCTGCGCATGGAGGAAAAATGTTTTAGCCATTTATTTAGGAAAGGGTTCTTTACAGTAAGAGTGATTATGATGTGGAATGCATTGCCACAGGAAGTAGTTATGGCAAACTCTATACCTGCATTTAAATGGGGCTTAGATGCTTTCCTTGCGTTGAAAGACATCCATGGCTACAATTACTAGGTAATGCCCGTTCAGATCACAAATGCGGATGGCCATGCGTGCGGAACGTGTGCGGACCGCAACGCGTACGAACGCATGGCCATCCACGTTTGTGTGCGTTGCGTGGCTGATCCCATCACTGAAAAGTGAATGGGACAGCCACACGTTTTGACAAAATCTGCGTGCAGCATGCGTTCCCGGACCGCACAGGTCCGGAACGCATGCAGTGTGAACATCAGACAGTGCACTCTATGCACTGTCTGATGTCATGCGTGTCGGCCACCTGCACGCGTTTCCAAAACGCGGCTGGAAACGCGTGCAGTGTGAACGGGCCCTAATGATGTTGATCCAGGGATTTTAGCTGATTGCCATCTGGAGTCGGGAAGGATTTTTTTTCCCTTTAGGGGCTAATTGGACCATGCCTTGTAAGGGTTTTTTCACCTTCCTCTGGAACAACAGGGATATGTGGGGGACGGGCTGGTGTTGTACTTTGTACTGGTTGAACTCGATGGACGTATGTCTTTTTTCAACCAAAATAACTATGTAACTATGTAACTAAATCGTTATAAATCATATCACGGCCGTTTTCGCGCGTATTGTCATGCATTCGCAAATTATCGTGCGCAATTGCGAATTATTGAGCGCAATTGCGAATTATTGAGCACAATTGCGAATTATTGAGCAAAAATGTGATTGTTTTCACGTGAATGTGTGGTTGTTTTCATGCGATAATTCGCAATTGCGCACAATCCACGATTGCACGCAAACGCAAAAATGCGAGCGAAAACGGCCGTGATATGAGTTATCACGGTTTAGTGACTCAAGCACATAATGAATACAACATTGTTAGCAAAGAAAAGAGTCTCATATTTTTATTTTCAGTCAAATAGCTTTTTATTTTATAACATTGCATCATACTGTCACTGTTGCAGTTTTAAAACCACACATTGGGCCCGATTTATCAAAGCATTACTGACAGTTTTTTCTTCTTAAACAGTTCTAATCAGCAGGAGGAACAAATCTGCATGATAATAAGTAAATTCTTAAATTCTACTTAATAGCGTCAGTTTAGCATAAATTTCTATAACTGCACTACAGTTAAGCAAAGTGCAAATCCATCCCTAAACTGCAGCAGATTAAGAAATGATTAAGAAATGCTTTTAGCACTTCTACACTGCTTGTGCAGTTAAGGCTAGATATGATGCTCCTCCCGCCTGATGAATCCTGTGAAGCTGTTCTGTGCTTAACCCTTCCAGTGCTGGACATTGATGCAATACAGCAGATGTATTGGTTACCACAGCAAAAGCCATTTCCCTCACACACTGCACTGTTTGAGAAATCTTCCTAACTCCTCTTATTCAAGAACAGATTAAGAAGGAAACTGCACTATTTGTTGTTTTCTTAAAGAGAACCTGAACTGAAAATAAAAAGTCAAAATAACAATACACAGGTCATACTTACTACTACAGTACTCAATCCCTTTCTCCTCTCCTGCACCCCATTTGTCCACTGTGATCAATGGAATTGTCCATCCTTCATTTTAATAATGGCCATTGCCCCATAACTGCTTCCTGGCCAGCACACTGTTAAACTGTAATATCGCCCACTTGAGCCATAGGGAAACATGGACATTACCTTGCACATTCAGTTGTAACTGACAGCTGCTGATATATAACTGACAGCAACTGGTATATATCAGTTCTGACAAAATATTGTCAGAACCGGAAGGGATCACTGTAAGAAGAAAATGGTGAGCTTCTGAGAGGAACTGACGGTGAGGTAAGTATGTAATATTAATTTGTAGCTACGTCATGTGTTTATTTTATATCATTTTACTCATTTCAGGTTCCCTTTAAGATGTCTGAGCTAGTTCTACACCGATTTCTAAAAACCTACCAATAGTTTGTCTTAAGGCTCATACACACATCAGACTATAGTCTTTGGAAAATGAAAGATCACAGACCAATTTTACCACCCTTCCATGTAGTATGAGAGCCATACCTACACAGTCTATTCTATAGAGCTGAACTCCCCATCAGACAGAAATCTTTGCAAGATGCAGCACACAAAGATGTTGTAGACATTTAAAAGATCAGTATCTGCAAAAGATCTGTTCCTGCCAAAGATCCGTTCCTCCAAAATGCATTCATAGCCTATGATATCTGCAGATCATCATACACACCTTGTTTAACAGACATTCATCTGTAGATCAGATCCACCAGGATGGATTTTCAGATCTTCAGATGATTGATCTGCAGATGAATGTCAGTTAAACAAGGTGTGTATGATGATTTGCAGATCTTATAGACTATGAATGCAATTTGCAGGAACGGATCTTTGGTAGGAACAGATCTTTTGCAGATACTGAACTTTTGTGTCTGTACAGCATCTGTGTGTGCAGCATCTTGCAAAGATTTTTTTCTGATGGGGAGTTTAGCTCCATAGAAAAGACTGTGAAAGGTATGGCTCTCATACTACATGGAAGGGGGTAAAATTGGTCTGTGATCTTTCATTTTCAAAAGACTATGGTCTGAGGTGTGTATGTGGCCTTAGATACGCTTGATAAATGTTCCCCTCTGTCTTTTAAGCTATAAAACAAAGCAGAAATACCCTTTGAACTCCCCTGCAGTAAAACCTTATCTAAATCTGTCTCTGACTGTTTCTTTGATGTATAAAGGGGCCCATACAACTGGTCGATTTCAGCCATTGAGCGATCGATCGATCAGAAATCGATTCTATCATATCAGCCGATCGATTTGTGGCCAATTTCAAACGATTTGATCTATCTGACAGGATGGAAAATCTTGGTCGATCTGCTGCTGGCAGCAAATCGATGGTCCATAGAGTTGCATTGGATCTAATGGTCCAATAATGCATTTAGATCGATTTCTAATCGATTTAATTCTGAAATCTATTGGACATCTGTTCCTAGTGTGTGCCACACATCAGATAGATTCCAGTCAGATTCGACTTGACAGGCATCTGCCAGAAATCTATCTGATGGTCGAATCTGCTGAAAATGTATAAGTGTATGGCCACCTTTAGTGCTTCAGAAAATAGGCCTGTCTCTGACCCACGTTTCTTATCTGTAAATACAATGCATTATTTCAGAAGTTTATTTTTACTTCAGATTCCCTTTAATGCTAAATGAATTGTGCTTGAAAACAATGGCGATTAGCCAACTGAAGCCTTGGAAGGAAGAGCGTGAGATCTGCTATAATCTGTCCTATTGTCTGTTAATACTAACACTCGTCGCAGGAGTCTGACTTCTCGATGCACACATATGTAATGAAACGATGAAAACAAAAGCAGCTGCGTCCACTATTTCTGTTGTATTCCTCATTTTATCTGATGGGCTGAAAAAGAACAGCTAATATATAATTCATTGTTCATAGAGAACGTTCACACCTAGCACCGTCATACAGAATTGCTCAACATTGAAAGCTGGATCATTCCGAGCAGCTTTACTGTCTTGTGCTCTCAATTCATCCATTTCTCAGCCTCCCCCCCCCCCCCCTCCCCTCCATTCTGTCACCTACACTCACCCATCTCTAGGGCTCCCCTTTCTGCCTTACTGAAATGTCCTTTCCACTTTCCCCTTTTCAGGTCCCCCTATGTTTGCTGTCCTCCTTTCTGCTTTATCTGCATCACTCTATCACCTTTGTAGGTTTCCCTTTTTACCTTCCCATTCTGTTTACTCCACATGCCCCTTTCTTAGGTCCCACTTTCTGCCCTGCCTCCCTATTTGCCTTTCTGTGCTATCCCCTTCATTCAACCCCCTTCTGTCCTGGTTTCTTGCTGCTGAGAGTGGGCATTACCACTACTCAACTTGTACCATATCTTGGCTGATAAGAGGAGTCATCCCTGTTATACACACTGCCCTCCCCCAAGAATGTCAGTCAGAAGGGATGTGGCTTTGGCGAATAACACAGTGGTGCAGCGGTTTCTGGAATACAGGGAGGGAAGAGGAGGAGCTAAGACTGAGCTGTGTACCTGAACTAACACATGTCATGATGAGATAAACATACCTATGAAAAGTGCAAGCCATACAAATACTTAGTTCCTTTTTCTCATTGTAAGGGTTAAGCATAACGGTATGCAAATGACACCTCTTCAGTGCTACCTGGACTATAGAGAACTCTCACTGATAACTAATTACAGGCTGTAAAAATCTTGTATGGCAGAGAGACAATTCTGAGTGAAGGGAGTGAATACAAAAGGTCAACAGTTTAAGATAGGGATTGTAAAACATGTAAAAATGTCATCCTTCAGCTGCGACAATAAAATGAAAATGCACACAAAATAAGACACTGATATGTGTCCATATTTAAACAGTAACAGTCGGGCATAAAATCAAAACTGAATTCTGTATTTTTATCTGGAAAACAAGTAATCTGGATGCTATAAAGGCAATGCAAAAGTTAAACATCACTATTAAGCTCAACACACACCATTCAATCTTGGTTGTACAGATTTACCAAATATATGTATTATAAGGGCCAACAGATTGAAAATACCTTAAATGATTGATTGGATAAGCTCTTATACTACATGAAAGTGGTAAGATTGAACAACCAAGATTGTATGGTGTGTGTTGAGCCTTAATTTTCTTCTCCATAAATCATCATTCTTATTTGGTACATCTGCCGTACAAAGGAAGTTGCAGGGCATGCTGGGTTTTCTTTTTTTCTTCTTTACTTTCCCCTCAGACTTAACTAATGCAGCCTGATTGGCTGAAGCCACTTTCCCTCCTGCTTTCCCTTCCCACATCTCTCCTCCTCTCTGATTGGCCAATATTTCTCAATACACTTTCTACTACAGACCTAGGTGAGAGAGTCTGAAGACTGGGAGGGGGCGGGCAATGATACAAACACAGAGTAAGGGAGGAAATTATGTCAGGAATGACTTCAAGATAGATACAGACAAAATGGAAAATCCTAAGAAAGATTTTCTCTTTTTTTACTAAAAAAAAAAAAAATCACTAAAATCAAAATGTGGACGGTGCAATACATAGGCTATGTAAGTAAAGCAAGTATTTATCTACTTATATATGTGTTTTGTTTTTTTTAGATATTATGGCTGACAGCTTCACTTTAAGGCTTCTTGCACACCAAGACGTTGCGTTAGGTGCCACGTTAAGGTCGCATAACGTGCACCTAACACAACGTATGGTGCTGCAAGAGCCGACGGTAGAGTGAGCCGCGTTAGGCGGCTCGATTCCTATAATGTCTCCCAGAGTGGCGCTGATTGGCCAGCGGGACCACGTGATGCGGAGCGAGACACTCCGCATCACGTGGTCCCGCCGGCCAATCAGCGCCCGCCAGTGCAGTGAATATTAAGTAGCCATGTGCGCGGCTACTGTAGCTGGCTCTCCCCGCCTCCTCTCCGCCCCCCACTGCGCATGTGCAAACAGTCTAACGCGGCTATAGCCGCTCCAACGCCGTAGGATGCTGCACTTTGCGGAGAACGTGCAGCGTTACATGTAACGCAACGTGGGCTGTGTAAACAGCCCACTTGTGTTACATTGCTGTGCGTTGGGGGAGCGTTACAGGCGCACTAACGTGCGCCTGTAACGTCTTGGTGTGTAAGCAGCCTAAAGGGATGAGCTGGCAACATGGCTACAGATAATTGTTTATCTCATCCGTTTATTTTCAGTTCTGATTTGCTTTTAGGGGAAAGTGGCTTTGGGATCCTGACTACCTTACCAAATAATCTGGTCAAGTTACCCTAAAGTTAAGGACTTCCACAAATGACTATGGGGGGAGTGGTTAGCTGCTTTGTGATATTAAAGAGAACCAGAGATGAAGCACCCTCTTGTATTTTACCTTATAAATCAGTGGGAACTGTCATAGTAAACACCTAATCTGCTCTTTGTTTCATTGTTCTCTGTTTAATCTGACTGTTATCACCTCTGATAAGAATCCCTGACTGAGCACTCAGTCTAGCTTTGCTACAGTCAGATACAGGAGAAATGTGATATGAAAACAAAATATTTCTGCTGGTTTCCATCTTTACTGTTCTTTTCTGTGATGCCAAAAGTGACATCAATTTTGCCTTCTATTTGGGTATAAAAATGGGAGGTTACATGTATTTTTGAGGCAGTTAAAAGTATTTATTGGTAATATTTTATGTTTGCATGTTACAAAGCTTTAAGGTGGGCGGAGGGTTGGGATAAATAAAAAAAATTGTGGAAGAGGAAAAACCTACTGTAGCTCGTTCATTTCTTAGGAATCTAAAAAAAAAGGTAAATCAATCAGTAATAAAAACATAACATCTTGAATTTCACCACAACAGCTCTTTCCCCGTCTCGACTTTTGCTTGAAAGAAAATAACTCTTAAAAAAATGTAGCCGGCTTGGCATTTCTTTATATGTACACATCTGAGGCGCACATTATTTATAGCCGCAGAAGCAATAAAATTAACCAAGATGAAATGTAATTCAAGATGTAATAAGGAGAGGTGCACGCGACAGAAGGGAAGAGGGAGGCAGGAGATAAGGGCCTTCTCTCCATATTATGCCATATGTTGCACTGTTTCTCTTTTTTTATCTAAGTAAAATATAGCAGCAGTATAAATATTGCGTGTAAACATGCCACAGCTACGTTCCGGCATGCCAGGAATTCACATTTCCCACATAGCTACTTGTACCACCTACCCGAACCTTGCATTGCCTAGAGGCTTCTGTATACATCGTTATCATGATTATAAAGGATTTTTATGCACAGAATGTCACTCAAAATATGTTACAAAAAACATGTAAACATAAAGTGACCTATGACAGTCTGCTGTAAGGAATGAAAAATGTAATACAATCCAATCCAAGACATAAAGACTGATCACAGCAGCACCATCAAGACTGCTGAATAGAAAGCAAAGGATCACCGTCCCCCTATATTTATTAGTATTTTTGTTGTTGTTGTTATTATTGTTTTGCATTTTTGCAGTGCTATATTTCATGCTAAATTGCTAACTCCAGCCCCACTAGTTCCAGAGATAGGTTTATGTATCATAGCTGTAGGAAACATGCTTGCGGAGAACTTCAGTCCTCAATGTTAGGCCTGGCAGATCTCCTGTCTAGCTTCTTCAGTCCTTATGCCCCAATCTATCTCCACACTCTTCACCTAAAGCCACGCCCCCACATGAATAAAAGATGGAGTTACGCCTACCCAACTACAGTTACTCCAGGTATTTCAGCATACAAAGCATAAGGACTGAGGCCAGGAAGACAGAAATACCACCAGAACCACACTAACTAGTACAGGCAAAGAGTACAAATAGTCTGCAGCAGCAACACTATCAGATAAGGCAAAGTACAAATTTGTAGAGCAAACTTACGTCCAGTAACAATTCAGGGTCATACACAGGAAATATCGCAGTGCACAAGGATTTGGAAAGATCAGGATGAGAAACAATCCAATGTCGGTCCAGGCAGCAATCCAAAAGAGTAGTCAGAGTCCAGGCAATAGTCACGTTAGAAGATCAACAGCTAGGGTTCATTCCCACTTACAAATTGCCAAATGGTAGCGTTTAGCGGTAGCATTTTGTGCTGGTGATTTTTCCGCGATTATCGCGGAAAAATCACTGGACAAATTTGTGTTTTTGGAGCCAATGTGATTTGCGCTTCTATGAAGGGTAATCGTGATTGCTCCAGAATCGCCGCACAACTGCTGCAGGTAACGCGTTTGTGGTTGACGCTAATTGCAAAACGCCCACGACCGGCGCCAATCGCGGCAGTGAGAACACTGCCATAGGGTAACAAAGCACTGGTGCTTCTTAAAGTGCTAGTGCTTTAGCAGTTAACGGGAATCGCCTGCTAATCGCTTAGGCGTGAATGAGCCCTTATCCAAGCGCACCCAGCAGCTAGTATAATGAACGCTATCACGGGCAATGAATGAGAGTTAAGAGAACCACAGGTAGCCAATCAAACCAGACCACACCTGCCAGGAGCCAACCAGAAACCACTTCCTGTGCATCATTCATACATCAACTCCATACCTGCATTTAAAGGGGGCTTAGATGCTTTCCTTGCGTTGAAAGACATCCATGGCTACAATTACTAGGTAATGCCTAATGATGTTTATCCAGGGATTTTATCTGATTGCCATCTGGAGTCGGAAAGGAATTTTTCCCTTTAGGGGCTAATTGGACCATGCCTTGTAAGGGTTTTTTCGCCTTCCTCTGGATCAACAGGGATATGTGAGGGAGCAGGCTGGAGTTGTACTTTGTTCTCTGGTTGAACTCGATGGGCGTATGTCTTTTTTCAACCAAAATAACTATGTAACTATAAGATACGCAACAGCACATTAACCTTTAAAGAAAAACATTTCTTTGTTACAGCTGATACAAATCCTAAAATACATCTGCGGTGTGTCTACTTCCTGCTTTCATGGAAGCAGACATATTGTTAACATCCTGCGCTTTCAAATTAGCTCATCTGCCATGGCAGTCAGCTGACACAGGGGAAGAGATCAAATTACAACTTGTGATTAGTCACAGATGAGGTAGAATTAGACATGCTAAACCTGACCTGGGCAAAGTTTACATGGCCTGGGCCGCATTGTGTAGACCGCAGGCCACATTCCTTAAATTCTGACCCCCTTCCCTCCCTGCAGCATTGCGAGCGGGCACCGGGGGATTTGAAACGCACCCTGCGTCAGGGCGCGCCACTGTACTACACGCTGGCACGTCCCATCTGACGTCCTGTTACCATGGAGATGTGACACGGGACATCGGTGAGCGAGGTGATTTTCAAACCGCCCGGAGCCCGATCGCAACTCTGCATGGGGGAGGGGGGAAGGAGAAGGATCCGGCCACCTGTCGGATGAGGCCTTTGGGCCGTAGATTGCCCAGCGCTGGGTTAAACTCTCCAAATACATACAGGGTGCATTTCTCTCAGTTTTTCTTCTATCCTGTGCGAGAGTTCAGATCCACTTTAACCAACTAGCATCTGCGTCGTAATGCATAGGAGGAACGAGTGGTCACATGCATCCTCCTCTTAGAGGGGACCCCATAAGTGGCTTTCCGCAAGCAGTAATCTCCGTCTTGCAGATCCTGCCCAGTGGAATTGCCGGACTGTGCAGGATGATGCACGTCTGCAGGGCTGCTGGGGATGCCATCTGCAATTTAATAGGAAATCTCACACTGACTCCTGAACTGCTAGAACCATCACAGACTTGCAAAGCAGGAGCATTCATGACACTCAAATGTAATTAATTAGGGGTGCATCTTTGTACAGTGTCAGTGCGCATGCCCAGAACTCTGAGTGCAGAGCAGCACAAGCTGATACAAATGCCCCCACTACAGAGGGACAGTAAGAGCAAAAGGATCATTCTGTGCATGCACAATCAGACACCACACCGGCCCACTGTGCTGTGAGCTCTGTGATGAGGTCCCAGGATTACCAGTAGCAGAAAAAAGTAAATGAATCAATACAGTGATGCTATTCATGGAAGACTATCAGGAAAAAAAACAGCTATAAGTAATTGCACCATGGAATGCAGTAGACTGAAGAGCATTACACTGCAATAAATGGCCACTGCTTCTCTATCCCTAGCGATGCAGACCCCACAGTCAGAGGGGCACAGAAGAGAACACACAGACATGCATGCAGCAGTACACTTCCCAACGGAAGCAGGAAATTTGGGCGCATGAGGCAGGTGGACAAAAAGGGCGCCGCCATTCATTCCCATAATAATTATCGTTTAATGGGCGCCCAACAGGAAAAAAAGGGCGCCGGAGAAAAATAACGTTTTAAAAGCGGCGCCCGGAGACTTTTAATGTTTTATAACTGCTTTTCATGATTACACATTATTTAATGATTTATAATTTTTTAAACATTATTTTTAAACGAAAAACCATACAATTTTTTTTTAAACATTATTTTTAAACGAAAAACCGCACCATATTTTTTTTAAAACGTTATTAATGCTTATCACAGGGGGGTCTTAGGTTTAGGCATCACCAGGAGGGTCTTAGGTTTAGGCACCACCAGGGGGGTCTTAGGTTTAGGCATCACCAGGAGGGTCTTAGGTTTAGGCACCAACAGGGGGGTCTTAGGTTTAGGCACCACCAGGGGGGTCTTAGGTTTAGGCATCACCAGGAGGGTCTTAGGTTTAGGCACCAACAGGGGGGTCTTAGGTTTAGGCACCAACAGGGGGGTCTTAGGTTTAGGCATCACCAGGAGGGTCTTAGGTTTAGGCACCACCAGGGGGGTCTTAGGTTTAGGCACCACCAGGGGGGTCTTAGGTTTAGGCACCACCAGGAGGGTCTTAGGTTTAGGCACCACCAGGGGGGTCTTAGGTTTAGGCACCACCAGGAGGGTCTTAGGTTTAGGCACCACCAGGGGGGTCTTAGGTTTAGGCACCACCAGGGGGATGGTTAGGTTTAGGCACCACCAGGTACAGGGAGGGTTCTGTGTGAGAGTAGGGTTAGGTATAGCTTTAGTAAAATTCTTACTAAGGTTTTATAAAACGTTATTATAAATTTCACTTTTTAAACAGGGAAGATTAACGTTTTTACAATTGCCGATTTCATACACATTATTTAATTATTTATAACTTTATAAAACATTATTTTTAAACGAAATATAGCACAATTATTTTTTAAACGTTATTAATGATTATCGTTTAAAACCTTGCGCCCTTTTTTCCCGGCGCCCTTTTTTAACGTACGCCTTCCCAACACCTTGCAGTGCAAAGCATTAGTGGGAACATCAGACATTGCTCTATGTAACGGTTCGTGTCCTTGTAAAATGCGTGAACAAAACTGCAACATGATGTGTGTAGTGGCAACAGGCCCTAAACTGTCACCAGCCTCTAACTGGCAGAGATGCCTGTCAGGCTTTGTATGAAGAAGCACTTGTACAACGCCTTCATGCATATTTGTACATAAGCTCAGGATTATGGGTAATGGAAACTTTGTGTATACTTATAAATGAAATACTCCATCTCTGTATGGAGTTTTTATGTTCTCCTCATGTCTGCATCGGTTTCATCCAGGCACTCAAGTTTCCCCCCACATCCCAAAAACATACAGATGTGTCAATTGGCTTCCAGTTAGAGAGGGATTGTCAGCCACAAAATTACATTCCATTTACCCACTGGCTCTGTGTCTGTTATGCAGCCTGCAGCCTTACCCTGCATTGCAAGCACTCCAATCTATTCAGAAATGTTGCTGCTGTAATAAATCTTATCTCAGTTAGCCTGGCTCCATTTTTGCCATTGCCATCAAGAAGGAAGCTTGTCATCACCCCTCCCACATTCCTGCCCCTCACTGATTGGCTTAGAGCAGTTCAGTGGGCTGCTGAAATCTGATCTATGCTGTGCTCACATGTTATTACTAAGCAAGCTAGATATGACAGTGAAGTTTCTAGGAGAAAAAAACAGTGGCCTATTTCCACTACATGCAGATTGGATGCAGAATGGATGCAAAAAAACTGAATCCAATGAAAGCCTATGGGCCTGTTTCCACTAAATGCAATTTTTCTGATGCAGATTTTCCCATAGGCATTCATTAGAGTCAGTTTTTCTGCATCCATTCTGTATCCAATCTGCGTGTAGTAAAAATAGGCCCTTAGGGGGGAAATGACATCAGGATTGGCTTCAGTCAGGAGGAATCAAGATGGCAAATGCCAAGAACATAATTCTCTTTAATATATAAAATTCACTGAAATCAAAACATGGACAGTACAATGCATCTGTTATGTAAGTAGACGGATGACAATGCTAGCATGCGTGTACTTAGCTGCAGACTATGATGGACACATGACTATGGTAGGGAATAGATTTTGAGCTCATCTGAGGGAGAGTTGAGTGACAACACTATGTACTCTGTAGAGCTGCACTGTCTTCCCTGCAAGTGTAGCGCCTTGTGGCCCTCATGGCAGCCCCGCCCCTCTGTAACCATGACACACAGAAATGACAGCTTCAGTGAGAGGTATAAAATGTCATTGACACCTACATGACAGCCAGTCACACGCCAGCTGTCTCCAGCGCTGCTTGCAAAATAAAGAACCTGATTGGCCGATAGGTAATAACGCCAACGTTTCGAATGCTGTTTCCAAACATTTGACCATCACTTCATGTCTATCAGCCTCTTCAGTTACATTCCCGGCTACGACTAACAAACGATTTGTCTATAGCAACGGTCGCCGGAAACATATACGTGGTACAGACATTCCTTCTTATATGATCCTCTCACTATGCAACACATATCACAAGGCATGACATGTCCGTGTTCTTAGTAATAGATATGTATGATAACACTGGATAGGAAACACTTGGAAATACGTATAACGCCTTCACTAAAGTCACACACAGGGGTCTATTTAAAACTCGCAGAAATTGTCTAGTAAGAGGCACATATGTTGGCGTCACCCTAAACTCTGCATTATGGCCCAGTCTCCATATGCAGTGCAGTCAAAATTAATTCAATGAAAAATAGGAGAAATATAAAATACTGTATGAAAACTTGCTTCCTGGTTTCAAGTGGACCTGAACTCTCTGAACTGCACCCTGTATGTATTTAGAGCATTTACCCTAATTCCCCCCTCATCTGTGACTAATCACCAAATTGATCTCTCAGCTGTGCCAGCTGGCTGCCTCGGCAGCACAGCCAATTTGTGAACACAGGGTGCTAATCTTATGTCTGCTTCCATAAAAGCAGGAAGTAGACACACTGCAGATTTATTGCAGGATTTGTATCAGCTGTAAAAAAAAATGTTTTTCTTGAAAGGTTATGATGCTATTGCCTATCTTTTACAGCAGAGATGAAGTTCTGAATTCAAGTCCGCTTTAAATGAATAAGGGTCTTTCCACAGCGAAAATAGTGATTGCAACCTGCGGTGTGCTGCAATTGTGGTTTCTAGTTTGTACAAAGTGTGCGTTTTGCAACTATTTACAGGCCTCAGGAACTTTTTTCAAATGTGAAATCACATAGCAAAAAGGAAAAATAGGAAAACTGCACCAGGGACTGCGATTGCATTTTGTAGAAAATGCCAACACACCACTGAAGAAGGAGGCTTATTTTGCTGGTGTCCTTGCGACCGTCAAAACGCATACGCTTCAAAAATCATATCGAAACACATGTGGAAGGGCCATAATTGCCTGCTCTGCTGGCCGATGGGAAATTACCCACAACCTAGCTTTAGCTGCACACGCAAACATGCTGTTCCCACTCGCACACAAACAAATCATTCTGTCACCAAGCCGGTCTCAAAAGTAAAAAAAATGCTGTCATCATAAACAAATTATACTTTTCATTTGTCAAATAAATAAACTCCTGCTCTTATGTCCTCGGCTGTTTATAAACATCTTGCTTTTGTTTCTTGTTTTGATCCAGCTTTGTTTCTATACCTCTTCCCCTAAGTGGGATTGGATGCACAGCCCACTGTTTACCAGATTGCTAAATAAAAATCACAGTTTAGCCGCATTATTACAACAATCCTTTTTAATCTTTACACTTTGTTTTTTAACTAATCCAAAGCAGCAAACTGAAATCCAAATAAATATTGAATTACTTTTATTAGTTTAAAGCACAAGTCTATGTAAACACACAGAGCAAACACGCGATAGCAACAATTAATGTTGTACCCAGGAAGATACTTGCGTTTCTGTGGCCTTGTCCCACTAATGCTGGCCTCAAACATAGATTTTAATGCAGTTTTCTTAAACTTCCAATTTTAAACCAATCAATAGGATGTTTTAAATGATAAATTGAGTTGAAATTCATGTAAACTTTCTGCTTCTCCCATTTTTAATAAAACAACTGCATCTACCAGTAATTGAAAATGAATGCAATTCATAAATCATTCTTATATAAGTTCTTAGTTAGATTTTGCATAAATATGACTGCCTGCTTATAGCCCTACTTAAAGTGAACCGAGCACCATTTTTAGCACCCAGGGCATCTCAATATCACATTAAAGATGCTCGCCTACAATGTTGCTCATCTATAAAAGAACTTCAATTTCACCATTTATTTTTACATTTAAAGTGTAATAAAGGTATTCATTACCTAGATTATTACAAGGCCTGCCCAACTGCAGAAGTTTCAGGCAGATAAGGACTGGTATAATTATTGTATTGCACACATTAGCAGAGAGCAAACAAAAGCTTGCAGGAGGGTGGGTAGATAAAACACCATGCTTTAAAGAGTTTAGAGAAGTCACAGATGCTAGCTTCACACCTTCCCCTGGATAAATAACAGGCAACTAAAAGGGGAGGGGGAACATGGCAGCTCCTACAGCTATTATAAACCAGGAAAAAGGTGGTGCTTGGTTCCCTTTAAAGTAAACCTGTACGGACTAAAAAAAAAAAACTACCTTAGTGGAGGGAAGCCTTTTGGATAGTCCAGAGGCTTTCCATGTCCTCCCCGGCCCCAGGCGCTGGGACCCTCTGAACATACTGTATCTGACAAGGGTTTGCTGAATATGTTCTCATGGCTGTGCTCCGTTTTGTGTACCAGCGTGGCTGTACTGCCCATGTGCTACTGTGTGTGTGCGGCCAGACTCACATGTACAGTGCAGCTGTGCTTGTACACATAAGAGTTTGCAACCCTAAAGAGAAAAAGGGTCCAATCCAGCAGCGGTGGGGTCAAGGAGAACATGGGATGCCTCTGGAGAATTGTGAGCCTTCCTTCCAGGGGGCCCAGAGTGGTAAGGGGGCCCCAACTACTCCACTCCTTCATATAAAGGGCTCCATCCTTCAGTTCAGGTGTTTTTGTGGCTACTTGATATGGACGGGAAGATCCTGATGAAAGATTATGATGTCCACACTTGTTCTTCGAGGTGGTCTCTGACAAGAAATGTACGTTTATGCAAATGTGGCGCCAGGTGCTTGGCTTGGGTGTTCATGCTTGGCTACTGTACAGAAGATCAACACTTTTTGTTTTTTACTTTCAAAAATCGGATAGCCCCCTCGCTCACTTAAGGTTAAGGATCATTGCATTTATAAAGGGGCAATCAGATTTTTACAGTGGCAATCAGAGCTTTTACCAAAATTTTCCTAGAATTGCAATCTATTACCCCACTCCATCCAATGAGGCCACAGATCAGAAATGGTATATGGTCATTTGCCAAAAAAGGGCCTTACACAGACTTTCATTGCAGCCAAGAACTGACTCTTACTAAATAGCGATATGCGGCAAACATGCATGGGGAAGAAAAGAGAAAAAATACAGGTATACATAAATTAATAAAATGTACTAATTCTTTTTTCATATTGTCTTCAGTCCCTCTCAAGTGTTGCCGCCACAGCGCGTTGTACCCCACTAGCCATCATTTAAAAGCAGGGGTACCCATTGCGTAGATCGTGATCTACCGGTACATTACAAAGGACTTTTGGGTAGATCCCACACCTCCCGTTTGAGTGATGTGTATGTGCCGCAGTTGTGGTTTGCATCTATATGTAAATTCTACCTGGTAGATTATGTTCAATCCTTAAGTTTTGAAGTAGCTCACAAGCTAAAAAGTGTGGGCACTTCTGGTTTATACCATTTTTAGCTGACTAGACTGTAGAGGCAAACTTTCAAAAACTATCCAGTTTCCTTCCTCAGGCATGAAACACAACTGAATATAACATACACTGTGTTATTTATAAGACAGCAACAGAGGTTATTTGGCTTCTGCGGATGAATAACACTTGCTGCTGCGAACATTTTGACCAATCGGGAGGCTGATCAGCACTAGCTCTTATTGGGGAACTGACCCATGCTGTAGAGGCCACGACCTGCCTAATTTCGGAAACTGATTTGCTAAATCGGAAACGTATCTTTAAGCCAAGGTCCCGTGTTTATTTCCCAAGTCTTCCCAACGCGAGGAAGAGTTGTGAGCCAATTTATTTGCTGAAATGGTAAAGGGCAAAGTAGCAGATGTTTCATTATGAGGAATAACACGCAAGCAATTGATCTCTGGCACGGAGGCCTGTTGGAAGTCACAACAGTGAAAAGAAATTCAGCATAATCGAGCATGCAGAAAGGTCTTTTGTCAGGATATTTTATGTATTAAAGTATTTTTCAGCCCAGTGTGTTATTTATTTACTCCCTTTGTTTACGTCTCTGGATTTAGGTTTATGTGGCAAAATTCGCACCTGCCACCAGCAATCTTCTTGCCGATAAATCCTGGAAGGATCGGGCCATGTTTCACGGCTCAAGACAAATGCTGGCGTATTTCTTCTTCTGCATCAGGGAATGTCGGGGAGGGTGAATGATGCATGTGTGGGATTTGGTCTTAAAAAAAGGGCATATTTCTAATCTGGAGATGGCTTAAAGTGTACCTGTCAGCTTGTTGCAAAAAGTATTTTGTTACAGCAGATCCACGAGGAAATAAACACAGAGATGGAGTGTGGTGAATACTAAAAGACCTGAAATTCTGCACAGTTGGTCATAGGAATCAGATATCATAACCCATTCCCTGACTTGTAATTTAGGCTACCCAAAATGGTTGTCGTTTTTCACTTCCAGTTCTTTTTCAAAGTGAGTACAGATGTGTCCAGTGGCTTGTTAGCGATCTGGCTCAACTGGAAGACCATTGAAAGCCAATGTCTCCAGTAGTAAATTTGCTGCTAAGGGGCATCGGGTGTTTAGTTTGGACGAAGGCACACAGTTATGATATAACCGACTGCATGGATTGGAGTTCCTATACAGTGTAGCCAACCTTAGATCGTGTAATGGAATATAACAAAAAAACAACAACTTTAAAACCACTTAAGGACCAGGCGATTTCTCCCAGATCTGTGCTGCGTGGGCTCTCCAGCACACAGCACAGATCATATAACAGGCAGGGCGATCAGATTTCCCCCCCTTTTTCCCCACTAGAGGGATGCCCTGCTGGGGGGTCTGATCGCCGCCGGCTATTTTCGCCTTGCGGGGGGAGGGGGGGGGGCTCCTCAAAGCCCCTCTCCGCCGCGATTTTCGGCCTCCCTGTCCTTCCCTCCCCTCCTTCCCCTGGGCGGCGCAGGATGGAGATCTGTGGATAAAACCCACACATTTTATTTTCCAATTTGTCCCAGTTATTACAAAGTTTAAATTACTGTATGTCTCAAGTATAATGTATGGCAACAATATTTTATTTGGAAATAAAGATGAAATACCAGGTTAAAGAGGAGCTGTCAGCCATACTATCTCAGAAATCCCCCCACATATATTAGTAGAGAAATATTTGCTTTACTTACATCACATATGTATTGCACTGTCCACATTTTTATTTTAGTATGTTTTCTACAGTAAAAAAGAGAACATCCTTCTTAGCATTTCCCATTTTCAGTGTGGCTATTTTGAAGCCAATCCTGATGTCATTTCCTCCCTTACTCTCCTCTGCCTGATTTACCCGCCCTGCACTATAGAAAGTGCATTGTCTCAGCATGAGAAATATTGGCCAATCAGAGAGGAACAGAGTTGTGGGAGGGGAAAACAGGAGGGAAAGAGGCTTCAGCCAATCAGGCTGCATTAGTTAAGTCTGAGGGGAAGTAGAGAAGTAAAACAGGACAACCAGGCATGCCCTGCAACTTCCTTTTTGTGCACCAAATTTTGTGTGTACCAAATAAGAGTCAAGCAAACTGGGGAATGATCATTATTCAACAAGAAAAGTAAGAGTGATTTTAACTTTTGGATTGCCTGGTTAGCATCCTTATAACTTGTTTAACAGATAAAAATAAAGAATTGATTTTTGATGTTATACCCTTTTGATTTTTACACTTTTACAATTTTCTCCAGTGATCTCCAGTCCTGGAGAGCCTTACTAAAGTAAATAAGTACGTTATGGCCATTGCTCTGACATGAGGAAGGAAGTACAAACAAGCTAAAATGCCTTGCGTCTCAAATCCTCTTCCTCTGATACTTTTAGCCATAGACCCTGAACAAGCCTGCAGATCAGGTGCTCTGACTGAAGTGTGACTTGATTAGCTGCATACTTGTTTCAGGTGTCTGATTCAGACTGTACTGCAGCAGGATGCCATGCAAATGGACCTGAACTCTTGCACAGGACACAAGGAAAACAGAGAGAAATTGACTCTGTGTGTTTGTAGAGTGAAGAGCCGGTCTAACTTCTCCTCATCTTCAAGTAATCACAAGTGTAATTCGATCTATGAGCTGTGTCAGCACATAAACTGGCAGTCTTTGGCAGACACAGCTAATATGTAAACACAGGATGCTAACCTTTTGTCTGCTTCCATGAAAGTAGGATGTCGCCACACTGCAGGTTTATTGCAGGATTTGTATCAGCTGTAACAAATAAATGTTTTTTTCGTTAAAAGTTATCATAGTGTTGCTCATCTTTTAGAGCAGAGAGGACGTTCTGAGTTCAGATCTAATTTAAAGAGGAACTCCAGTGAAAATAATGTAATAAAAAAGTGCTTCAATTTTACAATAATTTTGTATAAATGATTTACGGTAGTCAGTGTTTTCCCATTGTAAAATGTTTATTTTCATTTACCACATGATGACATTTTTACTGCTGGCAGGTGATGTCAGTGGAAGGGAATGCTGCTTGTTTTTTTGGCAGCTGGACCCAGCTATAAACAGCTGTTATGTCCCATAATGCAATGAGGTTCACAGACAACTGTGGGAGGGGTTTCGCCACAATATCAGCCATACAGAGCCCCCTGATGATCCGTTTGAGAAAAGGAAAATATTTCTCATGGGAAAGGGGTTATCAGCTACTGATTGGGATGAAGTTGAATTCTTGGTCATAGTTTCGCTTTAAGAGGAGATAAATATGACAGTCTCCATATCACTTTCACCTTGGATTTTATTCAGTTTTTGTGGTAATTATGTGGGCCAGAGTACACTGTCCAATAATCATTCCTTAAGGCTAGTTTCACACCAGGATGTTGCGTTTTAGGGGACGTTATGGTCGCATAACGTGCCCCTAACGCAACGCCTGGTGCTCTCTAAGGTGGACGTCAGAGTGAGCTGCGTTATGCAGCTCACTCTGGCGTCCGTGATGCCGTGATGCGTACTCTTGTGCGCATGCGGCATCACGTGGTCCCGCCGGCCAATCGCTGCACAGAGCGGCCGCTCCAGGAAGTAAATACTGCACGTGACTGAGTGCAGTGAATATTAATTAGCCATGTGCCTGGCCGCTCTCCGCTCCTTCCCAACGTTACTGAGCATGTGCAAGCAGTCTAACGCGGCTCTGCCGCTTAGAAAGTACTGCATGCAGTACGTTGTCTGGTGGTGCAGCGTTACTATGTAACGCAACGTGGGCACTGTGAACAGCCCATTGATTTTTCATTGCTGTGCGGTGGGGTGCGTTACAGGCTGCTCTAACGTGCGCCTGTAACGTCCCACTGTGAAACCAGCCTCAGAGTCTGACCTACTCAGAAAAGCTGTGAGAATCGGTGCTGAAATGTAGACCAACCAATCTCTCCCTAGACTGGCAACTCAAACTAATGTACAATCTCCCAGCACCCAGAAATATTACGTCTCCCAGTTTTGTATTTATTTTTTTTAAGTCATCCATGAAACTGAATAAGACCAAATTTGTTAATGAATAGTAATTACTAGGCTGGCCACAGCGTCTGATCTCTTCTAACATCTGAATTATAAACACAGCAGACGTCAGTTATCTCCCCTTTCTCTCATATTCCTTAGCATCACACAGTACAGTAACGTTCTGTGGAGGTTTTCCATCCCAACTCCAGACGTCTGAGGTTTAAAAATAGCCCACCAGATTCAGAAACGTGTCCATGTGGCAGTTCTGGTGTCTGCTGGCCGGCTGCCCTGGTCCAGTATCTGTGGTATCAGTGTACCTTGCACAGTGCAGCTTCACAGCTATTCCAGAGCAGCGGACTGGGAGCATCAAGCCTTCTTCTGTTCCTCCAACAATCTGTGCACTGATCTCTGGGAACGCTGATGATGTGTCTCTCGCTGTGATGGAAGCGTATTCGTGGGCCCCTTGTGTTTGAGCTGCTGGTGTCCAAAAATGCCAACATGCACTGCAGGATACTGCTTGGTGTACATTTTACACATTTTTAAATGTAAAATTTCTAAGATAGTGACAAAAATTGTGTCATTTCACTAAGTAAAAAAATAATATATATATATATTTTTTTTCTCAAGAATGCAAAGAGACAGGGGTGTAACTACAAATCATGGGGCACCCCAGCAATAGTTTGATGGGCCCCCCAATGCTCAAACCCTTTTCCTTGCCTACCCCGAAGAGGCCATCTTGCCAGGGTCATAAAACAAGTGTGGACTTCATAATCTTTACACCCATAACAAGTGCAGCCACAAACACACCTGATATGGAGGGTGGAGCCCTTTATCGGAGTGAGTGAAGCAATACTTGGGGTCCTCTTACAGCTCTGGCTCCCCCTGCTGCTTCACTGTAGTAACACCCCTGCAAAGAGTAATTTTTAAAATAAGCCTGTTAAAAATTAATCTTGTGACTGTTGATTGTCTTCTAAAAATGTGCTAATTTCCAGGCTGGAATTCAAACCCACATGCACTCCTCCCAGAACCACCGCACACACATGACAATGGGCAGGGCCTGCGCATACTCACCTTGACTTGATTAAGAGGTCATGTGACTCCTCTTTTCAGCAGACCACACTGCTCCTCCTCCTACCAGTACTGGTTTCCAGCTGTGCATATACCATCCTATTCCTAACCCACACTCCCCTTTTATAAGGAACTGGGAGGAAGATGAGTCACAGCCTAGCTCCACCCCATACTACATCCTGCGACCCACCTACATAGTAAAACATCTGAAAGTAAGAGCAGGTCATAAGTAGCTGTACTGGCCATACCCCCTCTCTCCAGTATAGCAAAGTGAGGGCTGAATTAAAAGTATGCCACGCCCTCTCCGAAGGAACTGAAGGAAGCTGTTCCCCTGCTACACCGCAGCGCTTCCCACATTCTGCTAGAGCCCAAGCTGAGAGCAGGGCTGAAACTTTGTGATAACTTTGTAAGTATAAGGGTAGTTTTGAGAGGTGAAAGGTGCTTCTTAAAGTGCACCTGAAGTGAAAATTAAAATGATGAGATTGTGAAGTCTATGCGTAGTATGGATGATAAATAAAACATTGGTAAATAGAAATGAGTCTCATATTTTTATTTTACGTTTAATGGCTTAATTTTTAGCACTGCTTCAGACTGTTACAGTTGCTGTTTAGAATTCACATTTTTCCTTATTATGCTAAAAGAGAAAGAGAAGTAATGACCCTTTGGACTTTCCAGCACTTACATGTAATTAGAAGCCTGTTTCTCAGCTGAGTTATCCCATATTTACTTTTCAGGAAACAAGACTGAATTCAAGCTGTTGACAAGTTTTTTTCCATAGATAAAAACTCAAGCATTTTGTATTAACTTTTGCTGCACTAGAAACAAAAAGGGACTTCTGAGAATTTCTTACTAGGGCTAGTATTATACTGCATGTTTATCTCATCATGTCACAGGTCCCTTCAGGTATGCTTTAAGAGTTATATGGGGGGGAGGGGGGGGGGGCAGGTGGGGTAGGGAGGCAGGAAGGAGGTAGGGGAACATATTTTTCATGTAGAGTAAATACTAAAATCAACTTCTTTTAAATTCATAAATCTACTGGTTCTAGTCTGCTAAAATTAGAAGGCTGTTGTTCTGATGTCAGTTTTATTCATGCATTAGAAACCTGACATGAGACTAAATCTCTGCTGGAAGCTTACCCTGTATGAATGACTGTAACGAGAACGGTACTGCCTGTATGTAGCTTGAGGCTGCCTTCTATGTAGTGGAACACACCACTCCACACTTCTAATTATGTGAAAATTGGAGCGTCTGAGCCCCGTCTGGTCCCCTATTGGGCTAGCTCTTCCATAATGCAAAAAGCCTCCTGGCAATGCCACGCCCACCACCAATGTGAAGGCTGCAATGCAGTCACATGGGACAGCCCCATCGGCCCCTTGTCCCTGTGGGGACTTGCTGAGGCTCAGAGATTTGAGCTTTTACCTAATTAGCACCGCTATGTCTGCCTGATGCTTACTGGTTTTTTTTTGTTTTTTTGGTTTCTTTTTTTAAATAATCGAGCCGGAAGTGTTATTTAAATACATTTTCTTTTTAACAGATTCGCAGTTTCAAAAAATTTAGGTCAGCTTTCTGTAAATGGAATATTCACACTGAGGTGATGTGGAATTTTGCAGCTCAGCACAGTGTGTGCATGCTTCAGCTGTAATTTAAGGATACTGAAAATTACCTTTCAGGTTCACTCTGTGTTTGCTGATGATTTTCTCTAACTGGCAAAATAGTTTAAAAAAACACATTCTTTTTCCAAGCTCTGCACAAACGCTTCTCTTTGCTGGGCATATGCAAGGACCTTCCGCAAGCATGCCCATTGTGGATGCGCTCGTTCACGGCTGCACTACCAACTAGAAGAAGCCTATTTAACACTATCCAGGCAATTCTCACTCATGAGGTAACTTTTAGGCCTGGGGCAAACTGGAGATTGATCTCTCCTGCGCTTGCAATTGTGCAATCGCTTTGTGCAGCAATCCCCGATGCATTTTTGGCAGCATTTGAAAGCGCTGTAAAATATATTGCTGGTGATTGTGCAGCGCTTTCATTTTGCTTTTTTGTTTTCTTGGAAACCTGTGTCAATAAAGTTTTAAATAAATAACAGGTCTCCCAAGGTTAATTTACGCCACCTTCCAGCGTGCAGCCCCGCCCTTAGCAAAAGAGGTCATAGGTCCTTTGCTATTTCCAACAGAGAAGCACCCATGACCTCTGCTGCTAAGGGGCTGAGCTACATGTCAAACGCCAGGCCTCGGGGGTCCTGGCAAATAGTTTAAATTCAAAAGCGATTTATCAGATTTGGAGTCCAATCATTCCAAAAATGCTGTAGGAACAGCAATTTGGCTAAATCTTAGTCCTGTGGGTTCACTGCCATCGACTTTCACCAGCATAGCACTTTTTTGCAGCGATACCAAAGCGCAAATTAAAGTGTTCTAGTGGACCACAGGCCTAATACGTTTTTGCCTTTTCAGGATTGCTTTCACCAGATTAGCCATAAGGATCCCTGGCAAGCATTTCTCCACAAGGAAACCGAATCTCTAACGGAGTCACAAAACACACTGGCCTCGTTCTTCTTCTTAGCTGCAAAAATAACAATAGCCGGGAACAGGAAGAAGGCCTCAGTAAACATAGGGGAAATCAAGGCTTGGGTGAATACTTTCCTGGTAAACAAGAAAATAATAAGTTCCCTCAGGGGATAAGGTCATAAATGTCTGGGAACCATGGATCCAACTTGGGCACCCCACCATAGATAGGGAACTATGACCAAATTTATGAGGTCAACATTTTGTTCCCTGAAGGCCATACTTTGGTGCCACCATATATTGAGACAGCCCACCACAAGAGGGAGTAGTGAGAGCACTGCTGGTCCAAGCAAAGTTTTATATGATTTGTAGTGACGTACCTGGCTTATAAAACTGTTAACCCCCTTAGTGGTAACCCCGAGTCAAGCTCGGATCGGAATTCCACAGCGCAAAGCAGTAACCCCGAGCTTGACTCATGTTAGCCACCGTGGGGTTTATGCAGAGCCTGTGCGCAGTGGGTGTTTGTAGCTCACCTCCCCTGGGATCCACACGCTGGCATCCATTCTTCATTTAGTCTTCGGAGGCTCTCGATCCCTCGTGTGAGATCGTCGTTTGTTGTCACGGCAATTTCATTATAGGGGTCCAGCGCCACCTAAAGGACGGATGGAAAATTGCAGCACTGGATCTAGGGGAGTTGAATAAAGTGCAGGGTCTGCTGCAGATCATAATTTTTTCCCCCCTACTTTTAGGGTCGTGTGAAAAAATTGTATTACTTTTAGACCCTAAAATCCAGAATTAATAATACCGCTAGGGCGGTTATACAATTGAGATTTAAAAAATTGCATAGTGTATGGAGGCCTTCACCATGCTTTGTAGATAGACCAGAATATCCTCCTGCAGCCCTCCCTAATAATTGTCTGTATAAGCAGACAGAGGCGCCAAAAGGATACAATATTCTAAAACGTTTAAAATGAGAGGCAGAGGTGGACTTACCTCCTCCAAGCAGACACACATGAGTGTTGCGTATATTCAAAACAACAAAAATATATTTATATACTCCAAAAAGTGCAACACGTTTCACGGGCATCTCCCGCTTCATCAGGCAATAAAAACGGAACATAAAACTCAAATAGGTCTGGTGCAAAGCTCAGTGCCTCTGTGTCCCTAATAATGAATAGCTTGTACGATAGCAGTGAAGGGGGAAACCAGAGAACTTAAAGTTTGAAGTTGGAGAAAAGTCTTTTTCACAGGCCGTTTCTCAATAGTTTCATCTGGAATCAAGTTTAAAAATATAACGCTTTACTAGACAGAGCTGTGTTAGGTTTAGACACAGCCTTGGGAGCTGGAGGAGACAATTTCTGCCACTCCGTTACATTTGGAATTCAGAATTTCTGTCGCCAGATCTGTTAATGAGACGCGCTGTGCACGGAAAGCACATTTGCTACGGCGAGATAAAAAATTAATAACCAGAGCACAATAGACAGATATTCTGAGCAGAAACGGGAGATTTGGTGATGCTGATTTTTAAGGACGTTTTCAGAATTTAATATTCACATCTGCTGTCGCATGTCATTAGCTACTTACATGTAAGCTGTAAAGTGCCGTACGCCTCTGAACTCAGCTGCAAATTCCAGGTACAGCGCACAATTTAGGTGATTAAAGGGCCACCCCGCATAAGCTCTGGAGTGTAGTGCTTAGAATATACATATATACACACAATGGCGTAGCTAAGGAGCTGTGGGCCCCGACACAAATTTAACAATGGGGCCCCCCAAGCACTCTATGCATAACAATTGATACGGTGCACCAAAACCTGCCAAAGGTAACTACAGTGTCAGAGGTGCAAGAAGGGGATGGGGAGCAGTTTGTTATTACCACTATTCAAAGCATCTATAGAAGTGATTATTATGAGCACAGGACCAATAGAGAGCTAATACTGTATTTGAGGGAGGGCCCTTCGGGGCCCCTCTGGCCCAAGGGCACCGATGCGGTCACAACCTCTGCAACCCCTATTGCTACGCCCCTGTATACACAAGGTTTGTATGGAAATAACAGCCACTTTCAATTAATCAGTTAAGGAAACATTTTATTTATTTTATTATAGACACACTATTTTCTGAATATTTCTCCATATAATCACCTCCTTTATTTAAGCATTACTGCCGGTGGGACGTGAGCTTCACGTCCGCAGTAGCAGCCACTACAGCTGCAGGAATGAGATAGTCACGTCCTGCAGTTCTAGGGGCTGTGCGCGCGATCATGTAGGCAGAAGCCCTCGAATGAGATGTTGCCGGCAACAGGGGGGATTGGTGGCATGGGACAAAAGTCCTTTGTCCGTGGAGAATGATCACTGTTTTTGTTCAAAAACAGTGATCATTCTCAATCGGTGTCGCCACGCTGCCTCCCACTCACTTGTTTCCACCGCTTCCTTCGCGGATCATTAGAATGGGAACATTGTTCCCATTCATTTATCTCCCCTCTAGGCCACCGTGATGCAGGCATCAATGAAATGCCTGCGTCACTTCCCTAGTTACAATGTAACGCATTGCTTCCTATGTAGCGTACTTATTGTACGCTTTAAGGAAGTACTGCACGAGGACATCTTGTGGCCAAATAGTAAAATGACACCTACAGACATTAGGGAATAACATTTTTTTAATATGAATGTTAACCATTTAACGGCAATCTAACGTATTAAAACGTCATGCTTTTGCCTGTTAATGGCAACATGACGTTTTAATACGTCGCGCGTTCCCGCCGCAGCTCTGCCGCCACCGCCGCCGTTTCCGTCAGGATCCCGTGCTGAGTGATTGGGAAAGAGGACCGAGGTCCTCTACCCAATCGCACTGCCTGGAGTGAATGGACGCCACCGCAAACAGCGGCCGCGTCCATTCATAAAAACAGGAAGCTGTCACAGTTTAATAAAGTGTAAAAAAAAAAGTGATCACTTCCTATACGGTAGAGTGTTCACTAGCGCCATCTTGTGGCCAAAAAGTATATTACACATACAAAGCACATACATATACAAGTACATACACACTATTAATAAAATTAATAAAATTACACTTCCAACACACCCCTACCCCCCCCCCCCCCCCCAAAAAAAACCATTGTAAAAAAAATCAGCTTAAATAAATAAATAAATAGTTGCCTTAGGGACTCATCTTTTTTTAATCTATATTTTATGGGGGAAAATGAATTTTAATTATATAGGGGCTTGTAATTATGGCCAGAGCAAAGGAAAAAAAAAATCCAGAAAAATAACACCTATATTTCAAAATAATATATTGTCGCCATACATTGTGATAGGGACATAATTTAAACGGTTTAATAATCGGGACAACTGGGCAAATAAAATGTGTTTGTTTTATACACAGGAAAATGTTAAATTTTAAATTTATAATGGCTGAAAACTGAGAAATAATGATTTTTTTTTTCGATTTTTTTTGTTTTTTTCCCATTAAAACGCATTTAGAATTAAAAAATTCTTAGCAAAATGTACTACCCACAGACAGCCACATACCTCTCATTCATAAGGTGAAAAATACCCAGAAGCTTAAATGGTTAAGCATGTATCATATCTTTTTAAAAGGTTTTCAATCCCTGTGTTGTAGTAGCACCACACTCCTCACGTATGGGTTAGAGCAGCCTTTCTCAACCTTTTTACCCAGGAGGAACCCTGCAAATACTTTTCGGATCTCAAGGAACCCCTGCGAGTAATTTTTGGATCTCGAGGAACACCTGAATTGTATTTTGCAAGTGGCATGGTCTTTATAAGCTGGTGTGGCTGTTTATATCATTACCCCCTATTACACTACCACTCCTTATACTGTCTCCTTATCCTAGTGACTTTTTATTATAATGCTCATTATTGTTGTGAATGTAATGCTTCTTTCTACAGTAGCCCCATTATAGTGTGCTTTCTATCATACTTCTCCCAACCCCCACGATATGGATACATGCCAAGGAACCCTTGCAGAGTACTCATGCAGATTTTTATAACTGGGCAACTGTATAATACAAATTTTGCCTGGACTTGGGCTTTACAAATCTCTTGAAACATTAAACAAACATCTGAATATCAGATTCATTCCTGGGAACTTGGTGAGCAAGCTGCCTAGATAGACCGTTTGGGAAATATCAGTTTCTTTGTTCTACCTGTGTTTGCTGACATTTTCTACAGGAAGTCCAGTTTTGTTCCACATCCCAAAACAGACAGATAAGTTAAAGAAATCCTGATAAGCTACAAAAGAGACATACCTACATCATTAGTGGGAAACTTTGGATCCTTTTCCAGGAAACCGATCTACTGCTGGGCCTCTTTTTATCTACTGCCTGTAAGCATAGCCATGCACGAGTGCATCTGCAGTAGGCATGTGTAAGTGTAGTCAGTGCATGCCCAGTAGAAGAAAGCAGCCGTGCACAGTTTTTTTGTTTCATTCACAAGCGCTTCCCTCTAATGGGCATGCCCGGACCATACTCAGGCATGCCCAGTGCAGATGTGATCAGTCACACCTATATTGGCCAGAAGAAACATATTTGATACACCAGGTGGAATAGGTGTAGAGGAATCCAGCACTGGATCACTGGGCTGAAGAAGGATCTGGGAAGTCTCTGGACTATTCAGAGGCTTCCCACTAATGAGATAAGCAATGCCTGGTACACACAATGCAATTTCCCCTTCAGATAGGCGGGTCGAAATTATATTTTCCAACAAATCAGATCTGATTTGTGATTGTTTTCCGATCACAGAAACACGATCGGAAATCAGATCAGGCCTGCTGGAAATTATTGACTCGACCCAAAATCTGATGGCAAATTGCATAGTGTGTAACAAACATTACTTTGAGGCCCTTTTCACACTAGTGCATTTTCATTGCGTTGCATTACCCAATTTTAATGCAGGGTTACGCTAAAGCAATGGAAGTCTGAAAGTCTATGGGACATTTAATACTGGATGTGGTACGATGCGCCGGAAGTATCTGATTTGACGCTAGGTCAGCAGTGCATTATGGGACAGCATCTGCGGTGACATACCTTGACCGTCATGTCATGTAAATCAGTGGTGACACAGATATTTTAAACTGCTTGGCATCAGCGTTGCAGTGCTCATGCATGGACGCCAATTTTCTTTTCAATGTTTTTCAAATTCTTTCTTGCAATACTTATTTCCGCCACAGGAAGTGAGCAGTAGAGAGCCTCGTTTATGGTTTGTTTTGGTCAGAGGGGTAGCTATGGGTGGGCAAGGGGGGGACATATGTCCCTGGGCACAGCACTGTGAGAGCGCTCAGCACGGCCGTTGCATCTCTACATCTATGAAACGTTGCTCGCTGGCTGCCCAAAGTGCCTCTGCTTCTCTCCCTCTATCTGCAGAGGAGTGCAGAAGCGTTAGCAGCAGAAAAAGGTTATTTAAAGGGGGTCACATCTGGCTATCTAAACGGGGGGAACAGGGGGGCACACCTGGCTTTCTGAAAGGGCAACGGGGTGCAAATTGCTATTTTAATAACATTTCACTCCACCAATGACTATGACCACATTCTAATGTATGGTTTCTCCCATTTTGTCCAAGGGGAGGGGGGGGGGGGGGGGGAGGAGGGCGCAAAAACTATCTCTGTCTCCGGACGCTTAAAACCCTAGCTACGCTTCTGGTTTTGGTGCCAAGAATTACATTAATGCTAATTAACGCAGGTGTCTATGAAGCTTGTTTTTTGCGGTGCATTGCAGTGCGATACCTAATTGCACTGCACTGAAGACGCTGGTTGCAGATGTGAAACCAGCCTTATATTTTTTGCCAGTTTAGCTTAACTTTGATTGCTTCTCCTAAAAAAACTGCATTTGACCACTAGATTATGACTGTGTAGGGAAGGGAATAGATTGTGAGCTCCTTGGTGACAAGAGTATGGACTATCTCTAAAGAGCTGTGGACAATGTCAGCAGTATAAAAATGCACAATAATAATAATAAAGATACTACTTTTGTGATTGATCACTTTTGAAGGACAAAGCTGTATAAATTAGGATGTAAATGTTGTACTTATTCAGTTCAGTGACACTTTCCCGGTTACTCCTTTTAGCAGTGTTGCCGGAACATAGCGGTTCAGTCTGTAACAGGTTTCCTTAAAAATGCAAGACATTCAACATCTTCTCTGTCTCCATTATACAACTTTGCAGCACAACCTACTTTAAAATATCAATGTTCGGAGAAATGAAATTTAAATTTTAAATTCTTTCGAGTGCATTCATGCAGTGGTTTTAGGGGATTATTCTGAGCGATTATTTCAGCGTTTGGAATGCCTTTGAATATAAAATATTTCCAGGTTTGCGTTATGCAAAGCACGTGCGTGCGTGCGTTCTCCAGGGCTAAGTCCCCTGACATTTCACGGAAGATAATGGGGTGTACAGTAAATACAGGCACTGAGAGCTGTCTGTCTGCTCTTCACAGATAATCAAGTGGAATACACCAACATAGCAGAAAGGAAAACTATCAAAAGAAAATAAATGGGAAGAGCATTCAAATATTTGTACTGATCGGCTTAGTTCTGTTATCTTCTATTATTAGGTATTAAAAGACCAATGAACCCACGCTGGCTAAAGGAAAAATACCTTTGCTATTAAAATATACTATAATAGAGAGCTAGGATGTTTCGTTTTATTTTTAACTTAAAGTGTACTAAACATGCCTCCAGGAAGCCATAGTAATAGCTTTCCAAACCCTTTAAAGCTGGCCATATATGGGTTGATTAGCACCCAATAGGCCAAGCCGACTGACCCTTTAGGCTGCTTTCACAGTGGGACGTTACAGGTGCACGTTAGAGCAGCCTGTAACGCAGCCCACCGCACAGTAATGAAAATCAATGGGCTGTTCACAGTGCCCACTTTGCGTTACACAGTAACGCTTCATGTAGTACTTTATACACGGCTAAGCCGCGTTAGACTGTTTGCACATGCTCAGTACGGGTGTTTTTTTTTAATTTTAGGGGTGGAGAGGAGCCGGGGAGAGGCCGCTACGTAGCCAGGCACATGGCTACTTGGCATTCACTGCACTTGCAGTGTTTACTCTTTGGAGCGGCCGCTGATTGGCTGGCGGGACCACATGATGCGGAGAGCTCCGCTCACGTGGTCTCCGCAGCGCCTCCGACAGAGCAGGCGCACCAAGAGCTGCTTGTAACGCGGCTCTTGGTAGCGTCCTGCTCCAACACCACCAGGCGTTGCGTTAGGGGCACGTTATGTGCCCTATAACGTCCCCTAAACGCAACGTCCTGGTGTGTAAGTAGCCTAAAGGGAAGCTAAAGTGACACGTGACATGTTTGTAAATTGCCTAGCACACAAATAAAGATGCTGTGTTGCTTTTTTTTGGTCTGCCTTAAAGAGTTAATATTCATCTATGCAACTGACAGTAATTCTCCAGTTAGGACCCAGTCAGACTATAGCTTCCTTCACATGGAAACCCAAAGTTGCTCCTAGAGACTGGAATTGCATAGACACAAGTTTCATTCTGCTTGCGAACATAGGTACTAAGGGCTTTCGGTAAAAAGCGCTGTCTTTCACCGCGCAGGTACAGCTCGAAACTTGTGCCTGCGTACTTCAGAGTAGCTAAGCATTACTCAGAGAACTTCTGGGTGGCATGGGAGCTACGGGAACAGGGAAGGGGGTGACCCGGAGGAAAACGAGCAGAGGCAGCACACTTCTACAAAGGTAATCTAGATTTTACCCTGTCAGATATGTTGGAGTCCTATTAAAAATCCTCACTGCTTCATTGTAAAAGGAGGAAGTAGGCAAGATTTTCCGCCTCCCATCTCCATCCAGCCAATGGAACAGTTCCCTCGCCCACCTTCCCAAGAGAGAGCTGCATCACTAGCTGGGCGGAGATGGGGGTGTGGAAGTAAAATTAGCCAATCATTGTCCAATCAAAACTGAAGGTGAATATTATACCTCACTCCCTATACATCTTTTAAATCTATGAATCTTTAAAGACCTGAACACTCACTAGATGGATGTCACCGGAAGAAGATCAGGACCCAGACCCTCAGGCAACATTGCTGGGCTGAGGCTGTAGAGATGTGTAGTTAGCCTGCAGGCTAACAACGTATTCTGTTGCAATGTGGGGGGGGGCAGAGGGCCAACAGAGTGGCGTAGATGTGCTGTCATGGGGTGGGCAAGGTGAGTGGGATGAACAAAAGCTATCAGGGCTTGCTCAGCCAAATTGATCCGCTTGACTGATCTCAGGCTGCTGTACACACGCTGGATTATGGGCAGAGTGGTCCTTATCAGCTGCCTCAGCCGACTTTAATTTAGTGTGTGTACAGGCCTTTAATATCAGCAAGATTTAGGGTGCATACACACATGCAATTTTTATTGGCCAATCACTAACCAATTGTACCACGTTTACGTAGTGTGAGACCTTACCTATGCAATCTGTTTATAGTATGCAATGTCTATTTGCCCTCATACTACATTGAGGTGGTAAAATTGGTCAGTGATTGGCCAATCAAAATTGCATGTGTGTATGCACCCTAAGGCATGGACCCCACTACAAATAGCAAAGCGCTATCACAATCGCTAGCGTTTTTAATTAGCGTTTTGTAAGTGATTTCATGAGCGTTTTCCGGCGATTTTGGTGGCGATTTTAAAAGGTGTAAGCTTTTTGCCAGTGAAAGTCATAGCAATTTGCGATTAGTGATTTTAATTCTGATTGATCCTTTCAAATGATTATAATTTTTTTTTACAGTGTGCAGTAATTTAAAATCGCACACAAATCGCTGTGTGTAGCGTTTCATGAGCGATTTTCCAGCGCTTACCTATATACTTTACATTCAAGTGCAACGCTACCAAAATGCCGCATGTTCTGCGATTGCGGTTTTGCTAATCGCAATCGCTACTGTAGAATTTGTTACATTTAATTATACTGGCAGAGCGTTTAAGGAAATCGCTAGCGATCTAAAGCGCTCACTTAAAGCTCAAAAAAAGCAATCTAGTGGGTTCCAGCCCTACAGAACATTCCAACTAAACCTGTACATAATGAACTTTTTTCCCACACAATAGTGGAGTTCTGTTGGGACAGGAGAGGGAGTGTCTTAAGGAAACAGGTGGTGAGCTGCAGCTCATGAGAAGTGCTGAACAGGAAGTGGCTACAGAGTGGCCTGTAGCATATTGGAGGGCTCAGAGGCAGTGAAATTGCATGGATGAAGTGTGATTGGATCAGCTTAGCTGTGTAATTAGGGAGAGCGCAGAATGGCAGCACTTGTAGATCATCGCATCTAATGCTACTGCATGAGGCTGTATAATGAATTCTAATGATATATTTGCTCTGATAATGATCTATGTACATTTCTGCAGGACGGACTGGGCTCATCCCTCATGAGGCATCCGAAGGAAAGCTTTTTAGCAATATATTTACTTGAGTGAATTACCTGGCAGTTAATTACATCTTGATTAATTAATTACAGCTTAATTTGAGATCAGCAAGAAAATGATGATCAGTTGAAAACCGAGTGAAAAATGTTACGCACAAGCTTATTTATTACAGTACAGAGCGATATTAAAGCACTGTAACTAGTGCTGGTGTTCAGGGATGGCATAGCCAATTAGGAACATGCAAATACTGAAGATTAATGCTTTCCAGCACTGAACAAGTGGACAGTCAGGAGGAGGACCCTATCCGCTTGTTTGGTGCTGAACAGCGGTAATCGGGAGTATTCAGGAGTTCCGAATTCGCTATGCTGAATTTGAACTCTATTTGCAACTCGTGTCAAGTGGCACTGGCAGCTCCTACAATAGTTACTTGTACTAGCATGTGGTCCTGGGATCTTCCTATCATGTCCACCTAAGCAGTTGTCCTTCTCAGGGATGGATGTGACAGGTGCAACACACTGTCAGTAGTAGTTCAGAGCAGGATTACCCACAAAGATACCTAGGCAGGTGCTTAGGGCCTAGTGGGTGTCCATGGGCCCAGCTGCTACCTTCTCTGACCCTTCTCCAACTCAGATTATCCAAAGGAACATAAGGGAGAGCAGATGATTGGCCGAGTGGGGGGCTGCAGTACACATGCTGGATTATCAGCAGAAGCAGTCATTATCATCTGCCTCAGCCGACTTTAATCTAGCATGTTTATGGGCCTTGCGCTCACCCAACCCAGCAACTGATCAATTACTAAAAAACTGATTAATTAACCAGCAGATAGTGGACTTTGGGTGAATGTAATTCCTTTCATGAATCAATGCACATTAGTGTGTCAAGGGAATTATTTTGCTCATTGTTAATATAAGTAGTGTTGCTCATGTGTATTAGTACACCTGGAGAAGCATGTGATCAGTTTGATCAGGTGACAGATTTGCAAGGCTCCGATTTGCTGGCTATGATCATAGGTTGGATCAGTTTCATGTGTAGAATAAAAGAAGTAAGCTAAAAAATACTATACATGTCCTTTAAAACAACTTTCTCCAAAATGGGCGTATATACAGATGTTGGACAAAATAATGGAAACACCTAACATTTTGGCATCATAAACTTTGAACATGTTTTAAGCAATCAAAACTTGCCATATGTTAATTTTTTTATTATTTGATATGTTTAATTAAAATAATTGGTTTTTTTTACAGATATTTAAACCAAAGTTGGTTATAATTTATAAAAAGGGCAGATCTCTCAGACTTTCAAAGAGGCCAAATTGTTGGTGCTTGTATGGCAGGTGCTACTGTAACAGAAACTGCCCGAATGCTTGGCATTTCCAGAGGTACTGTCTCAAAAGTAATGACTGCCTTTGAAAGAGAAGGAAAAACGTCTTTAGCAAAGCACAGTTGTGGCCGAAAGTCGACGTTGTCTGAGAGAGACCGTCGGACTCTAAATCGAATTCATAGAAAAGCTTACAAAACCACGGCTCCTAAAATCACTGCAGAGCTGAATGAACACCTACAGAACCCAGTTTCCACAAAACTGTTCATCGGGAGCTGCACAAATCTGGATTCCACGGAAGCACTGCAATTAGAAAACCTCTGCTCTCAAAGACAAATGTTTCAAAGCATTTAGAGTGGTGTGGAAACCACCAGAATTGGTCCCTCGAGCAGTGGAAAAATGTTATTTTCTCTGACGAACCATCGTTTACCTTATTTCCGACCTCCGGCCGAGTGTACATGTGGAGACAGCCGAAAGAAGCATTTCATCCAGACTGCCTTTTCCCAACCGTAAAACATGGCGGGGTTCCCTGATGATCTAGGGTGCCATTTCTTGCGGATTTCCCTTCATGGAAGAATTAACAGCCAAGACTATTTAGGAATTTTGGCCGACCAAGTTCATCCTATGGTTCAATAACTGTTTCCGGAGGGGAATGCCATCTTTCAAGATAATGCCCCAATCCATACAGCTAGAATTGTTAAAGAATGGCACGAGGAACATTCTAATGAAGTTGAGCATCTCATCTGGCCACCACAATCCCCAGACCTCAACATTATTGAGCATTTATGGACGTTTTTAGAGATTCAAGTAAGAAGTCGATTTCCGTCGCCATCGTCTCTAAAAGAACTGGAGGGTGTTTTAGCTAAAGAATGGGCTAAAATTCCTTTGGAAACAATTCACAATTTTTATGAATCAATACCTCAGAGAATTGAGGCTGTAATTGCCACAAAAGGTGGACCTACACCATATTAAAATATATTTTTTTGATTTTCAAGGTGTTTCCATTATTTTGTCCAACCCCTGTATACGTCCTATTTGTGCACTACGTAATGCAAATAGGACGTTTAATAATCGTTCATTCTGCCGAAACGCATGTGGCCTCTTCAGTGTATGGCATGAATTGGTTAAAGTACAGTACATCCATTCTATGAAAAAAGTGACTTGCTTAGCTTAGTTTTGAAAAATGTCATGATGGGATCAGAACCTCTTTTTATTCTTTTTTTCCTATCCTGAGAATTTACCGTACTTCCTGTCTGACAGGAAGCGGCCAAACCTTTTCAAGAGTAACAGATAGAGCAAAAAGTTTTTTCCTTTCTGTACAGAAAGAGAAACATTAGAGTCTCCTGATTGGTCTACCAGTCTTCATATCATAGCCACAAAACTCAACAGAGGTCACTAGTAGTTTCCCGCCCAGTCACTTTGGCGCAGGGTGAGTCAAATGGTGGCTGACGGTGTTAATTACTATTCCCCCTCCAACTCGCAGAAACTCAGAGGGAGAAGTAATTTGGGGTCCAGCAATCACCGGATGCCCGAATTACCCGTATGTGGGGCCCGGACAATAGAATTGCTGCTATAGCCACGCCAAACTCAAGCGCTACGCGTTACACGCCGGGCCCCTAGAAACCCTACCTCGTTCAGGCAGGAACTAAGCAAAATACATGTAACAGACACACAAACAGATATAAAATGAAAAATAACCAAAAACGGAAACATTGATTTTGATACAAATATAGCATTATCAGTGCATTTAAATGTTTACATTTAAACTGTTTCTACATATGTATATTACAGCTGCCCTATATGTTCATCACCTATACAGGTTCTGCTTTGTGCTTAACATTCTGCAGTGATCACACTTGACTGCTCCCCTTACTCAGTGCCACTTAATAAAACTCACACAACCTTGATGAAATCTCTATCTGGCTTATCCAGTTACTCTAAGATAACCATATACAAGGCAATAATGCAGATACGGTACAGCAAGCAGGTAAATATGTACAAGCAACACAAAGCTACCCCAGGAAAGCCATATTAAGGAAACACGTACTTACATAATAGTCACCCTTAAGCACAGGCAGCCCGATGCTACGTCTGTGCCCAGGGCTGTATGGAATCCAGACACAGATCTATGAGAGTGCGCAGCAGCCCCTCCGTAACAGCACGGCGCACACAGATTCCATTCCTGCCACCAGCACCGCATAAATCCCCGTATAAAATATTTAGCAGATGACCACACAGCTCAGATTCTAGTTAAAGACTCACTTCAGCCGCGTCACATAGAATATTCTGTTTCCTCCTCGGCCAGGAATTCTGTGCGGAGGAACCGCCATTCAGATCACATTACACCTTCACTTAGTACAGGGAGCGTGCTGTCTGAACTCTCTCCACGGCAGAACTATACAGTTAATGGGGAAAATGTGTGTTTCTCTCTGGGTATATCCTAATTATGCAGACTGACGTTAGCCACAGATAGAAGGCAGAGCTCTGGAGACTTACAGGTTGGATTCTTCGATCAATTGTTTTGAAGATTCAGTTAACACTCAGAAAATAGACAATTTTAAAACAGAGGCGCCAGATAAGGCTAAAATAATTAAAAACCATTTAAAAAGGGAGGTAATGGTGGACTTACTGCTTCCAAAGTAGACTGGACAGTCTGTATTTCACTGAAAATAATTTCTTTAATCAAAAAGTTCTCTAAAATGTTTTGCAATGCGTTTCACAGGCTACCACCTGCTTCATCGGGCAGTAAAAGGAGCAGCTTAATCACAGTCTGAGCAGTTATGCCTGAGCGCTTCTAGTAGAGACTTTCTCTTCTGAGAAGATTATATAATGGTTAAAACAGTAGTTATTGGTACTGTTTGAATTTTATGCCAACATATCCTGATATATTTATTACATGTGATTTTGAAGCAAAACTACGACTTTAAAAGGAGAGAAAGTCCTCTATAGATCCTCCAGAGGTATACGTGTTTGTACGCCGTTGGTGAGCTGGGCGCAGGGGGAGACGAGTGATGGCTCATTCTGCTGACGCTGAGATATCCGGCGGCGTTAAATACTATCCCCCCTCCGAGTCACAGCGACTTGAAGGAAGAAGTAATTCAGGGTGTGGCAATCAAACCCCAACTTACCCGTGCGTGGGCCGCAAACTATTGCATTGCTGCTATAGCGGCGGCTTACTCAGGTGCTATGTGGCCAACGCAGGGTGCCAAGCTGATGAGAGGCTTTGTACATCCTCCTGGAGACCACCGATCCAGCGCTGGGGTCCTCTGGATCCCTGTGTCCGCGCTCATGTCCATGAACGTGCACGGTAGACTGTGCAAGATGCCTCCCAATATGCAGCTATAGGAAGTGTTTCTGATGCTGAAACCAGGAACATTTCTGCAAAAGTGGGTATCCTGGGTAATTCACTGCATTCCACTTTATGTCACTACAGGGCCTCTTTAAGATACAATTAGAACTAATGTACTATATCGGCCTTTCTCAAACTTTTTACCCTGGAGGAGCCCTGCAAATAATGTTTTGATCTTGAGGAGCCCCTGCATTTATTTTTCAAGAGGCATGGACTTTAAAAGTAGGCGAGGCTGTTAATTTCACTACCTCCTATTGCACTGCCACTCATTGTACTGTGCTCATTATTTTTCTGACCTTAATTTAGTGCTTCTTTTTACTGTACCCCATATTATACTTCCCCCCACGATGGGATAAAATGCCAAAGAACCCCTGCAGAGTCCTCAAGGAACCCTGGTTGAGAAAGTCTGTACTATATAGTGGACTGGATAAGGGCTCTGCCTCTGACATAGGAGACCAGGGTTCGAATCTTGGCTCTGCCTGTTCAGTAAGCCAACACCTATTCAGCAGGAGACCTTAGGCAAGTCTCCATAACACTGCTACTGCCTAAAGAGCGCGCCCTAGTGGCTGCAGCTCTGGCGCTTTGTGTCAGCCAGGAGAAAAGTGCGATATAAATGTTCTGTGTCTGTCTCTCTGTATACTATAGCCAAGAGCCCATTACAGGTAGAGAACACTACACCCAAATTACACATTGGCAGGAAGAATCTACTGTCTGATTATAGATATTTTTCTGAGGTCTATGGAGTAGTGTCAGGTCCCCATATGTGGTTTTAAAGGAATTAACTGAATAAAAACAAATAACATTTATATTACGCTTTCTCCTGGCGGACTCAAAGTGCCAGAGCTGCAGCACTAGGGCACACTCAGTAGGCAATAGCAGTGTTAGGGAGTCTTGCCCAAGGACTCCTTGCTGAATAGGTGCAGGCTTACTGAACAGGAAGAGCTGAGATTTGAACCCAGATCCCCTGTGTCAGAGGCAGAGCCCTTATCCAGTACACTATCCAGCCACCAACAGGTTGATTTGAATAGTAGAGACGAGATAATAATGCCCCTCCTAGTGATTGCATCTCACCTTGTATCTAGCAAGACAACTCCTGCACAGATGACTTTATTATGCATCTTCTTACAACATGGTCACTTTATCGGCTTTACCCTAACAAAGTAATTATTCCTTCTTTGGAATGAGAATGCCAGGCCACGCTGTACCTTGTTAATGTTTGAACGAAAGATCATGTCTGATAGCATCCGAAATGCTGCTTAAGAGGCACCTGGCGTCTCTAACAATGAGGAGAATCCACTTAAAGCAGCAGGTGGAGTATTTTAAAGGTTCAAATTGATCAGTAGTGATATCTAAATGTTCAACGTCACTCTGCAGACGTACAGCCCCCAGTGGTTGCCTTCTCAAAGACACAGCGCTTCCTGCTTTCATAACCATAAGTAATGAGCGAAAAAAAATCTTAAATATGTATATTAAAAAAATTAGTAGACCTGCTTGACTAGACAAGACAAGACTTTTCTCCTGGCGGACTCAAAGCGCCAGAGCTGCAGCCACTAGGATGCGCTCTATAGGCAGTAGCAGTGTTAGGGAGACTTGCCTAAGGTCTCCTACTGAATAGGTGCTGGCTTACTGAACAGGCAGAGCCAAGATTTGAACCCTGGTCTCCTGTGTCAGAGGCAGAGCCCTTAACCATTACACCATCCAGCCACTAGGCAAGAGTAATCACAAAACACTAGAAAAGGAGCAAATCTAGGTAAAAAAAAAAGCATAGAGTAACCCACTATTCACACATTGTAGTGCAAACATATGAAACAAATTTTATTGAGGTTAAATTCCATGATTAAAATACAATTGAATCAAGTAATTAAAATCTCCCAGTTTAAACTGAGTGTACTCAGTAATCTTAACCCACAGGAGAATATGGGCCAATAATCCATACAAGTCATCAATTTATATAAAGACCAGCAGCAAGTCAGGAACAAAGTTGTGAAACAAGAACAGTGTGATCTGATTAATCAAAAAATCATTGAGGATGACACTAATATAGATAAGTGAATAAAAATGTGAGACAATTATATAATCACTGCAAAATGCATTCCATACAAGGTAAAAAAACAACAAGTAAATACATACTGTGCACAGGGATGTGTGCATATGCAACCCCACAAAAAAGCATGTTAGAATGCAATGCACACATAGCGCACACAGAGTGAGTACAATGAGTGACAACCTGTGTCAGCGATCCTGTGTGTGAATAGAAATAAGGTGCTGCAGTGCAATAGTGCAAGAAGGCTGCCTTACCGACTGTGCCTGGGACCAGGAGACCGGGGGGAAACGCTTGCCTGGGACCAGGAGACCGGGGGGAAACACTTGCCTGGGACCAGGAGACCAGGGGGAAACACTTGCCTGGGACCAGGAGACCGGGGGGAAACGCTTGCCTGGGACCAGGAGACCGGGGGGAAACGCTTGCCTGGGACCAGGAGACCGGGGGGAAACGTTTGCCTGGGACCAGGAGACCGGGGGGAAACGCTTGCCTGGGACCAGGAGACCGGGGGGAAACGCTTGCCTGGGACCAGGAGACCGGGGGGAAACGCTTGCCTGGGACCAGGAGACCGGGGGGAAACGCTTGCCTGGGACCAGGAGACCGGGGGGAAACGCTTGCCTGGGACCAGGAGACCGGGGGGAAACGCTTGCCTGGGACCAGGAGACCGGGGGGAAACGCTTGCCTGGGACCAGGAGACCGGGGGGAAACGCTTGCCTGGGACCAGGAGACCGGGGGGAAACGCTTGCCTGGGACCAGGAGACCGGGGGGAAACGCTTGCCTGGGACCAGGAGACCGGGGGGAAACGCTTGCCTGGGACCAGGAGACCGGGGGGAAACGCTTGCCTGGGACCAGGAGACCGGGGGAAACGCTTGCCTGGGACCAGGAGACCGGGGGAAATGCTTGCCTGGGACCAGGAGACCGGGGGAAACGCTTGATGCGGTTGCAGCTACCGGCTGCTTCTGATGGAGGCTCATAACCAAGCTGCTATTTCCGCAGTGTAAAGTGGACCTAAACTCAAAACTTCCTCTCTGCTCTTAAAGATAAGCATCATCATAATAACCTTTAGGCTGCTTCCACACAGGGTCGTTACAGGCGCACGTTAGTGCGCCTGTAACGCTCCCCCAACGCACAGCAATGTAACACAAGTGGGCTGTTCACACTGCCCACGTTGCGTTACATGTAACGCTGCACGTTGTAGTGAAAGTGCAGCATGCTACGGCGTTAGAGCGGCTATAGCTGCGTTACACTGTTTGCACATGCGCAGTGGGGGACGGGGAGGAGGCGGGGAGATGCCGCTACAGTAGCCGCGCACATGGCTACTTAATATTCACTGCACTGGTGGCCGCTGATTGGCCGGCGGGACCACGTGATGCGGAGACCTTATGCGGATAGAGCCGCCTAACGCGGCTCACTCTACCGTGCTCTCCCGCACCACCATGCGTTGCGTTAGGGGCACGTTATGCGACCATAACGTCCCCTAAAACGCAACGTCTCGGTGTGTAAGTAGCCTTAAAGACAAAAACATTTCTTTGTTACATCTGATACAGATCCTGCAATAAATCTGCAGTGTGTCTACTTCCTGCTTTCATGGAAGCAGACATATTGTTAACATCTTGTGTTTACCAATTAGCTCTCTGCTGTGGCAGTCAGCTGAGGGATCAAATTACAACTTGTGATTAGACACAAATGAGGGGGAATTAGACAGGCTTAACTCATAAATACTTTCTAAATACATACAGGGTGCATGTCTCTATGTTTTCCTTCTGTCCTGTGCAAGACGTCAGGTCCACTTTAAAGGGAACCTAACAGGAGCAGAATATAGAGGCTGCCATCTTCACTGTCTAATACCAGCTGTGTGGCTTATATGTTGATGCTCTGCCTCTATAAGTCACTGGTCCAGAAGGTACAACAGATCAGATGCTGTGACTCCGGTGTGACACCGTGCTGGCTGCATGCTTGTTGCAGGGGTGAGGCTCAAACACAACTCCCACCCGCTCTCCCCGCACAGTTTTACTGAGAGATATCTGGATAGCAACTATCCAGGTTTCTTCCGGATTCGGATTTGAGCATCCCTAGTATGGAGGCTGTCATCTTCAGTCCCTTCCTTATAAACAATGCCAGTTGCCTGGCTGTCAAGCTTACCTGTCTAACATCTTCTTCGTCTGTCCCTGGCGCCTCCCACGATGCGGTCCACGCACATCACGTGACTACAAACACTTCTTGCTTCAACCCGGAAGGAGGAAGTGTTTGGAGTCACGTGACCACCGCGTGGAACGCATCGTGGGAGGCGCCAGGGACAGACGAAGAAGACGTCAGGCAGGTAAGCTTGACACCTTAGCATCCCTACTCCATACCCCTCTCATTTTAGTTTAACTGAAACAACAACAAAAATCATCCAATAAGAAATCACTTCTTTAGCGTACCTATCCTGTTTTTTTTTTGTTTTTGTTTTTTTTTTTTTGAGTGTTTATTGTCAGATTTATGAGAAATGTGATATGAAGAAAAAAGAAAATAATATGTCTACTAGTTTCCATCTTTACTGTTTCTCTGTGATGCCAAAAGTGACATCACTTTCGCCCCCCCTTTTTTTTTTCTTTCTTTTAACTCAGCTCAGTGTTAATTTCCCCCTCCCCACTGCCACAGCTTAGGCCCCGTTCACATCTGAGCGGGAATTGCGCGATTCCCGCTCACCGCAAACGTTTTTTAAAACTGCTTAGCACATGATTTGCTATGACAGTGTTCTCACTGCCGCGGTCGCGGGCGTTTAACGATAATAGCAAATGCGATATACGCAGCGTTTTGCCGGCGATTCATGATTAGCATGTAAAGAAACCGCTAATCGCGATCTCTCTCAAAACGCTACAGTAGTGTCCAGTATCACTCCCACAAAACTACTGCTAGCGTTTTGCGATTTTATATGCGAACGGGGCCTTACTGTTCCTCCACAGAAAACATCACCTAGACAAAAGGCTTATACCACTGCATAAACTCTTCAAAAGGAGGGTAAGGAATTCAATTGCCTCCTGGTCAGAGTGTCCTTATCTTATCTGAAATGGGTAGCTTTCCATTATTTGCCCGCTGAGATAAGCTTGTTTCTGTAGCAAAAAAAAAAAAACCCTAAAAACTTCCCACACTCCCACTGGCGCTGCGCAGTTCCTGCAGTTAAGCAAAGGTACCCAGACCAGGTAAAAGAAAAAAAATGGAGGACTTTTTTTTTTCTTTTAATATGTTACAACTCCCTTTAAATGTAGCAACTTTGGAAGATGCTAGAGACTCTTGGCTTTGGCTGGGGACGCCGTGCCCGGAGAAGCCAAGACAGGCTAAAAATAAATAAATAAACGAAAAGATGACGGCTGGAGGTGCTGTGCAGCGGCGAGGCAAAAAGTCATTAAAAACAGCCAGGAGGTCTCATTGTGAAAACTAGTGGAACCTGAAGAGATGTATGTGCTGCTGCCGCTTCCAATGAATTCTATGTTTCATCTTGCTATAAAATCTCATCTCCTTGTACAGAGCAATGTCAGAAGCCAATCCAGATCCATCAGAGCTGTAATTCTATCCATGCACCGCCGAGAGAGGTCCGGGCTTTTCAACATTTAAACAAGCGTTGCGTAATGAAGGATATCTGTAACTGATTGGAAGTAACAAAGTCTCTCTGCTGCTCTCTATCTGCTAAACACTTATTATCACTCTGGGAGCACGGAAAACGAACAGAAAGGGGTAAATGGCAGTCACAGGCTCGTATTGTACCTTTTGGGCTACAGTGATGTTTGGCCATTAACTAAGGCCCGGTTCACATTAGCGTTTTTTTGTGGAACAAACGGAATGGATGTGAAAGGATCCAATGTTAGCCTATGGATCCATTCACATGCGTCCGTTGGTACGGATACGTTCCGTACGTTCCGTTCCCTGGACCTAAAAAATGCTGCAGGCCCTAATTTTCCGGACCGTTCTGCCCAGCGAAACTGAACCGGACAAAGAATGCTGCAGAATTGGGGCAATGGGAAACGGAAAGTTTCTTCACACTAGTGAAGAAACTAACGCATATGAAAGATTTAGAACTTGCTAGGTTTTTATTTATTATTTATAAATTCTTGTTTCCTGTCCCAGCGACATCACAGTAAGGCGTGGCTCACATAAGTTCCCCTGCTGGATTACTTCCTATAGCGGATGGACTGACTGACATGTGGTGCGGAAGCATGTTTTTCAAGGGGCCTGTTCATGCGTCTGTTTTCACGTTTCTGCAACACACGAACCTAACAAATCTGATTTTTTTTTTTATCCACATACTAGAAGTATTGCTATTTATGCAATAGAATGGCATTCATCTACAGTGGACACTGCAGCAGACCTCCGGGGCGTAAATTGAGCCTAATGCCTTGTTCACACTTGCATACTAGGATGACCTTGCAAACTGGGAACCCACGCAATCACATGCCATCTGCGCTGCCGTGTCTTGCACTGCTGACCCCCAAGGGTCAGTGTTGTATTTTTCCGAAAAATGCATTCAGCAGTGCAACAGCCTATCGCACTGCTGTGCAGCGCATGTAGTCTGAACGTCAAACAGTGCAGTCTATGCACGTATAATGTTCTTCCGTGTTTCACACTTTACGCGTTGTCGAAATGCGTACAGCAACGCTTCTTGTAGTTTGGGACCGCAGTCCCTTTGTGCGCAAGCACAGCTGTAAAGCACCAGCAAGAGTACGACCACGCTGGCTCAGGTGCACAGATGTGGAATCAGCTGTTGCTTGATTTCCACACCTGCACAATCTGAATGACAGGAAGGTCTGACACTCCCAGTCCTGATGGAGTCTGTTCTGATCAGTGTCACAGTAATTATATGAATTCAAATACACAAGGTAAGCAATTTCAAATCATATGAGCCAGCAATCCTTACAGTGTGTTACACTCAACAAAGGTGGAAGTGCAACTCAAGTACAAGGTTCCTTTATCATGGTCTGGGTCCAATGCCACCTGCAATGGCTGCTATGACTATTACTACACCCCTTGTTGGCACAGATGAAACTCAAAGCTTCCTACATACCTCTCCACATAGCTTGCAGTGTGTACATAACCCCACATTCCTGGTCACTCAGTTACAGGCAGCTGTTGTAAATAGCCTCACTCCTTACCATCTCTGAAGTCTCATAATTACTTCCTTAGGTTGCCCCTCACATTGAGATGCAAATAATAAGGTTTGGGAGGCGGGAATGGGTAGGGATAGTCACAGGAGGACAGGCAATTGTGATGATCAAGAATAGTCAATATATTAACGTGGTATTATACTCAAATTTCATCTATGGTCTAAAGCATAGGTTCTCAACGTGTGGTACGCGTACCCCAGGGGGTACTTCTGAGGGTTCTAGGGGGTACTCGGGCTTGATCTACTTGGCCAAAAATAACAAATTTAGAGTTTTAGAAAATGATACATCTTATTTAAACAGCACCAGATTAGTATTTTAGCTAATTAAAAGCAATAGTAAATGCTTGGAAATGGTTTAGAACCAATTATAATGTACTTCGATTAAATATATATTTGTCAAGGGGTACATGTGATAATGTTTACCATGCTAGGGGGTACTTGGTGAGTAGAGGGTTTTAAAAGGGGTACATACCAATAAAATGTTGAGAAACACTGGTCTAAAGCATTAAATACAACATAATATTACCAACTAAAACCATCTGACCACCTTTCAAGGTACTGGAAGGGTTAAAGCTGACTAAACTGTGTAAACAAGGTAGAAAAGTTTCTGCTGTATCCAGAGAGAAGCAGATAACTTTTTTCTCTGCTGTACTCCCAGGGCACCTCTCCTCTCTTCTTTCTGACTCACTCTGGTAAGGTACTTTTCCTCACCGTGTGCTCATCCTTTCACCTCCTGGTCTGGTTCTCTTTGGTTGTCAATTCCTTCACTTCGTAATTGTTTGTTTGGCACGTTTTTGATTGGGGGAATTTGTTTTCCTGTCACATCCCTGTTTGTGGTCTGTCACCACCTATTAGGGCCCTTTTCCACCAGCGCTGGCTGAATCGCAAAAACGCAAACCGCTAGCGATTTTACAATCGCTACGGTTTGCTTTTTAACATAGGAATCGCGGTAGGTCATTTCCACTACCGCGATTCGCTTTTTACGGGAACGCGAACGCGCGGCAGAGCGATATTTGCCGCGATTTTGCTATGCAGTGCATAGCATAGCAAAATCGCGGCCGTGAACGTCGGGGAATCGCCGGTAATTGCGATTCAGCAATCGCTAGCGTTCACACGACTGCAAGTGGAAAAGGGCCCTTACAGCTGATCCTGCACTGGCACTTTACTTGCAATTTAATTTCTCCTCTAGATTGCACTGCAACTGCACTTTACTTTACTTTAGAGGTACAGACTAACCAGCAAGCTCATGGTGAACCAGAACTCATTGGAGTGTGTAATCGGCTACAATGGTCCTACAAGCCCCCTTACTAAAATACTTAGGAAAACAAAAGTTTGTTTTCTTAAAACAGAAAGAATTTGTGATAATTCAGGTTAGAGTGAGCTTGAGATGTCTCCCAGAGCAACACTGCTGAATATATGCAAATTAACCATTGTTGCCCTTAGAAGCTAAACACACCTCCAGAACTGCTGGAATGCAATGATGTGTCACCTTGTTAATTTGTACAGAGCCATAATAATCCAACATGCATACAGACTGTTTCGGATTGTTTGATCCTCATCAGTGCATGGCATAGATTAATTTGGCTCTATGCAGTAGGGCTTGTAACACCGAGAGGTACAGACTAACCAGCAAGCTCATGGTGACCCAGAACTCATTGGAGTGTAACAATGGTTAATTTGCCTATATTCAGCAGTGTTGCTCTGGGAGACATCTCAAGCTCACTCCAACCTGAATTATCGCAAATTCTTTCTGTTTTAAAGAAAGCAAACTTTTGTTTTTCTTACTTTACTTTACTTACTATAAGGATAATTTATATGGGTGTCAGATTAATTACACATTGAAGATTTGAATTGTCCATTTTTTACATTGAGCTTATTTGCCCATTTGATAATTATGTTTGGATGCTACTGGCATATATTTGTTTTTAGTTGTTTGATGTTTTGACAATAAAGTTGCATTTACATTGAATATATGGTCTGGTGCGGTATAATGACTACTTTTCCTTGTTGCTATGTCTGCCCATTTGAACACTATTTAGGTAGTTGGACTGGGCAACTGCTGTTCAGTAAGTGCTTTTGAAAATAAAGAAAGTTCTAAGAATCCCCTATGAGGAGATAGCCTAGTCCAAAACCTGTCAGTATTGTAAGATTTGTACTGCATACTGTAAGCAACAGCAACATAGGAGAAAATAATTTATGGTGCATTTTAATCTGGGAAAAATGTGCTTGCTATAAATGTGTGTGCATACATATTTTACATTTTGCAGTTTTTCATGATGGTGGTCCTTTCATGTGTACCGAGGCGATAAGTGTGTATGTATGAATGTATAGTTCAAAACATATTCATAACCAGCCTGTTTTGTTTTATTCTGCTGTCTGAAATAATGAATTTCTAGGCATAGAAGTGACAGCTTCTGTCTTGTCAGTACCTTGTCAGGAATATGGTAAACATCACCGAAAAGCAAATTACAGCCATAAAAGTTTTCCTGGCAGAATACAACGTCTGAGGGCAGGGGGAGATAAAATACGTGAACTATTGACTTTTTTCTAACTCTGGGCCACTTGATAGGATGCCACTGATTAGAGACAGTAAAACATTTAAACTACTTTGTAAATATTTAAATATAAAAGAAAACCATGAGATATCTAAATAAAAAAAGAATCATTTTTAGGAGTAGGAGGATAAATATAATTGTCAATCTTATCAGTTTATTTTCACCTCAGGTTCACTTTAAAGAGAAACTTCAATCAAAAATTGAACTTTATCCCAATCAGTAGCTGATACCCCCTTTTACATGAGAAATCTATTCCTTTTCACAAACAGAGCATCAGGGGGCGTTGTATGACTAATATTGTGGTGAAACCCCTCCCACAAGATACCCCTCCCACAAGAAAAGTTCGAACTTTTGGCAGTTTCCGGTCTGTGAACCTTGTTGCATTGTGGAAAATAGCTGTTTACAGCTGTTTCCAACTGCCAAAAACCATACAGCAGCTACATCACCTGCCAACAGTAAAATGTTCACTGGAGTTCCTCTTTAAGAATAAATCAATTTCCCAAATCTGCATGATAAAAGTGCCTCACATAATCCTATCCTTTATTTATTTCCTTGTAAAACTTTATAGACCCGGTCAAAGTAATTAATGAAAGGTTTAAGAGCGCTCGTAAATCACTCCCCTATAAACCGCTCCTAAGGATCCATTTTTAAACACGTAAGACCCATTCCCTCGGTCGCCATCGCGGGCCTTTGGCGCCAACATGCTTTAACACGCTCCCGAGTGATTCATAACCAGCGACCGCTCCATGGATTAACACTGCGCGGCGAGCGTGGCGACAACAATTCAGATTTTATTCCGCAGGTTTTCTCCTGATCATGCTAATAGTCCTATTGACAATGATAGCCGGGTTTGTAAAGCACAGCGGGGGAGCCGCGGTGACTGTGATCAGCTCGACGCTGGCTCATTCACCACGCCACATTCTTCCATCCGCTTTCATGAAATCTTTACTTTTATCAGTCGGCTAAAGTCATTGTCCCCGTGAAATGGAGCTCTTTTTTTTCCATGTTAATATTGCTAAATCCTGGAGCGTATGTTAGTTTAATTGCTGGCATCACATCAAAGGACAGGTAAGGTATGTTCCTCTCCAATGCAGTAAAGCCGACGTTGGCAACAGAATTCAGTAAATAAAAACCAGAATGTGACACTCGGGTGCCACCACTGAACCTGCCCCTGACATTAACCTTCAGCCACCTGAAATGTCGCTGCTCTGCGGTGGCAGTCAGGTGACACGGGGAGAGATCAAATTACAACTTGGGATTAGACACAGATGAGCGGGAATCAGACATGCTAAACTCTCTAAACACATACAGGGTGCATGTCTCTATTTTTTGCTTCTGTCCTGTGCAAGAGTTCAGGTCCACTTTAAAGAGGCACTGTAGTGACATATAGTAGAATGCAGTCAATTATTCAGGATACCCATTTTGCAGTAATTTTCCTGGTTTCAGCATCCAAAACACTATATCTACAGTATATATTACTGCATATTTTGTTATGTAGTTTCGCATTCCTAGTAATCTCTGTGTTATATAGGCGGAGGTCAGCAGAGTTCCTATTGGTTGGTGGAGGTAACTCATGAAAGTTGAGAAGGGTCTCTTCCCCCCATGTGACATGTCAGCTGACCCAATGGACCAATCCTGACTGGGTTGCCACAGTTCTCCATCAGGCCTGCGCAGCGATACCATTGGCTGCTATTTGGGTATAAAAGGGATTTGTAAACATTGGCTCCTTGTACCTACCGCTTGAGAAAAGGACCATATATATCTGTCCTATATGGCTACTGTCCTTTGTCCTTACCCTGCTGCCAGGTAAGCAGGCATCGCTGGTTGGATATGCCCCTCTTTGCTGCAGGTGGAACTATACTTACTACAACTTGATCTATAGTTACAATGGTCTGTAGTGGAACATACTGCAGTTTATTCACAATAAAAGGAATGTTGTAATTCCATTCCTGGCCATGTGTATTTCTCTAGTTATACCTTCAGGGGGCAAATAAATCCTTGCTGCACAGAGAATTTAAATGTGTGCATTAAACACCAAGTGAACACCTGACACAACTGGCTGAGCAAATTTGGCCTTATTGGCTATTCATGAGGCATGCGAAAGCAGATGCATTTCTGCGTGAGCATGTCTCATGGTAAGCCATTTTAGCCAGATTTGCACAGCTAGACTTGAAAGGGTTAAGCTTGGTGTAGAGCACGCATAAATTTCTTGTGATTGAGCATATTTGCATTCTGTCCTTTGGAGGCAGGTGGTGGACGGCTTGCTCTATGAGTGGGCTGTCTGTGCCTGTCCCCCCCCCCCCTTCTGGAGTGATGTGTGTGAGCCAGCCCTGAGCCCCACTGCTCGGGGTGACCCACGCGCCACTCCTTTCCCATGCAGTGCCCCGAGTCGATGCGCAGCAGCAGAATGCAATGGACGTTAAGGTAAGTGCCTGGTTTTAAATTTTTGGGAGATGGGTGCGGATGGCCCCCCCCGGCGCCGGCCACGCTTGGGTGGGTCGTCTGCGCTACCCAGCCTCCTCCTCCGGGGTGTCGCTGTGGTCCCTAAGCAGTGAGAGAGCCTGGGGCTCCGCAGCCCCCCCGGTTGTATGGGGGCATTGGGAAGCCTCCCCGAGGCGCTCCTGGATAGTGCTGTATAGCATGAACTAATTCCCGCAGGGCAACCGCTTCGCGGTATTGGTTTTTGACCCTGCAAAGTTTGGCATGCGAAAGCAGATGCATTTCTGCGTGAGCATGTCTCATGGTAAGCCATTTTAGCCAGATTTGCACAGCTAGACTTGAAAGGGTTAAGCTTGGTGTAGAGCACGCATAAATTTCTTGTGATTGAGCAAATAAATCCTTGCAGCCCCACCAAAATCCCACAGGTTCATTTGATATATTACAGGTTTGTGTATACCAGCTTGGTGGTACGGCTGCACAATAGACACGCTCACTACTTCTGCTTTAGTGGGTGTTGTCAATAATGTGACTCAACATGCTCTGGTGAGTCCCCATAATAAAATGAGAATCTGGTAATCAACCACCCCCCCCCCCCCCCCCAAACACACACACCACCAGCTGCCTGCCTATTGGTGCAATTACACGACGGGAGTGGGTAGAGAGTGTGACCAGTGCAAGAGGGGTGTGGCAAAGGCACAGCATGAGGTAAGATGAGGTGTGGCTTCAGGAGGAGGAAGCAATTAATAATAACCCAAACACTTTTATCCTGTTGGACTCAACGTGCTCAAGAGCTGCAGCAACAAAGGGCGCGCTCAGGAGGCCACTCTGCAGTGTTAGAGAGTCTTGCTTTGAACTCCTTACTGAATAGGTACTGACCCCAGCCCGGATTTGAACCCTGGTCTCCCATACTTAACCAGTACACTATCCAGCTACTGATTCTCAAACCAGGAAACCCTGACAAACACCGGGACTCAACAGAACCTTGTGTGGTAGCATGCTAGTCTGCTGAGGGAGGACTATGTAATGTACAGACTTGACACCGCTTTACTGTCATGCAATCTTCAACAGATGTGCTTTAAACGACGCTCACAGTGATAATTATGGCAATCTCCTACCCCTATAGTCATTCATGTCATAGAAGCAGAATAAAATGATCAGCACCGTTTGAGTGAGGAAAAAACTATATAGAAATGCCACTTTTCAATATGTGACAGCTCCTCATCTGTCAGCGGGGCTGCTAAAAGGAACACGGATTCGCCTCTGCACTTGGTCTCTTCCAATTTGCTGGTAGAAAAAGAATGTGTTTCTGTACCATGTTAGCCACGGGCATAATGTACGTAGGAAGAGCAAGAAATTGAAAAAATGATAACTTTTAATGGCTAACTGAAAAAAAATGTACAGCAAGTTTTAAGCAAGCTAGTACCCTAGTTAGTGCCATGAGGAATGGCACTTGTAAATTATACCCTTTTTTTTGGTCTTATCAGTTATCAGCAGCAAAAAATATGGAAAGAGTGCAAGCTCTGTTTTTACCAACCATGGAAGGAGGTACAGGTCAATACAACTGAGAGACAACTCTAAGACTTTTATGGAGAGGTAAAACTATACTGAGTGTGGAGACAGTCCTGATGTACATAATGTAAAACAGACACAAGGTAAGTCTAGCAATTGCACAACCATACCCCCGAGGGTTCCCATTCATTTCCCGGAAGATTTGATCACTCTGATCAAATCTCACAGAAATCTGTGCCCATGCAATTGTTTTATCGATGTTGTTTTATTTTTACCGAAACTATTCATCAGACAGGATGGAATGTTTCTGTTGAGGGGGGGAAGGGGGGGGGGGGACAGGAGGGACAAGTAGCTATGGCCCCAGTGCGACACTGCGGATAAATCGATTTTCAATAGGTTTCCAGTGGAAAGCTTGCTTCTACTTAAGACACAAGATACTTTAACCCAGGATTGAACGTCATTCCAAACACTGTCGATACCCCCTTTCCCACGATTAGGGGGGTCTATGTGGCAGATATTGAGGTGAAACCCCTCCCATAGTGTGATGTCATGGCAGTTTCCTGTTCGTGAGCCTCATTGCATTGTGGGAGATAACGGCTGTATATGTACATAGTGCATTATATATATATATATATATATATATATATATATATATATATATATATATATATATAATGCACTATCACGTTTAGCCTGTTACTAGATGTGTTTACAGATAAGGGCAGTTTGTGCAGTCCGTTTTTTCTCCTGTCTGCCAGAAGTAAAGATGATGACTTGCAGGCTCACGGTGGATCAAACAACATGGACAAATTATACAGTGAGTATCAATCATTTCTTGATATCGCTCTTTTGTTATATAACTTCTCACTTTGCAATGTCTTGATTCAATATTTTCCCCCTTCTACTATCTTTCAGTAAAGTTCCTCTTTAAGTTTACTGTTCCCTTTTACATATTTTGCGGAATTCCTCTTTAACATTTTGCCCAACTGAAAAAAAAAAATCATACTGTATAGCTCAAATGTATTTGCCTGCCTTGTGCAGGAAAGGATGGAGGCAGATGCAGGAAAATGTTAAGAAATCGTTACACAGCCCATTACCACGCTTTTTGCACAATAAGCGTACATGTGTTTCCCTGCCCGCCTGGAGTATACTGGCTTTACGTAGAGATTGCAGTTCTGAGATGCATTAGATGCAGTTCCCAGTCAACGACCAGCCATGAGCCTACAAGCTCAATGATAGCAGGCATTCCTCTCATTCTATCCAGCTACAAGTCTGCAGTAAGAGCCAAACATGTGGGACATGACAGAAAACTGTCTGTTAAACATATGTGAGTATCCGTATCAATTAAGACGACATTATGGGGAGTCGCTTAGCAGATGCTGAGCACAATGGAAGACCCGGCTGTAAATCATGCAGTAATCACCGCACTGTACTTCTGCATCTTCCCTCTACTGGTACTGAGGCTGCCGAGGACTCCACATCATCACTGTTCTGTTTTCTTGTTCTTTTAGTAAAGCTCTGGCACAATGGAACAAAGATTGTCCTTATGCTATTTTTAATGTTGATTTAATATGAAAAGCTAGTGAAGAATCACATGTTATTATTAATATAGCACTGAGTCATATTTTGCAACTCTTTTTATAGTTAGGTCACTGACTGTCCTCAGAGGAGCTTACAATCTAATCACACCCATAGTCATAGTCCAATGTCCAGAACATAATCTAAGGCTGGTTTTAGGAGGTGACCAGTTACTATTAATTTTTAATGATGGTATTATTATTTTTTTTATTTATACAGCGCCAACATTTTTCGTAGTGGTGTACATAGTACAAAACAAATAGTGGGGAGCATAGAGACGTGAGAAGTTCAGACCTCTGTACAGTCAGGACATCTGGTAATACAGATTTATGCATAGTTGGTGTGTGGTTTGAGACATCACCAATATTGGTAAATGTTCAGATGCTCTTATTGAAGGCCTGTTAAGTTATGAAAGTCTCATATGGCATCTTCAACGCTATTAAGGGGGTATGAAAATCAATATTGTCTTTCTAAAAGATTAAAGAGGAACGGTCGCGAAAATCTCAAAATTTAAAACACATATAAATAAGAAGTATATTTCTCCCAGAGTAAAATGAGCCATAAATTACTCCTCTCCTAGGTTGCTGTCACTTACAGTCGGTAGTAGAAATCTGACATTACAGACAGATTTTGGGCTAGTCCATCTCTCCATGGGGGATTCTCAGCATGGACTTTATTATTTATAAAGACACTCCCTGAAAAAGATTTATACCAAGATGTTGGCCAGCCTCCCTGCTCGCTGTACACTTCTTTGGCAGTTGGACGGAGCAAATGCCATTCACTAAGTGCGTTTTGAAAATAAAGATATCCCTGTGAACCTCCCATGAGGAGATGGGCTAGTCCAAAACCTTGGAAAAAAAGTTCTGTCAGATTTCTACTATTCTACTACCTATTGTAAGTGACAGCAACATAGGAGAAAAGTAATTTATGGCTCATTTTACTCTGGAAGTAACATACTTCTTAATGGTATATGCTTACATACAGCGCTGCGTAATATGTTGGCGCTTTATAAATACAATAAATAATAATAATATAATACATATATTTTAAATTTTAAGATTTTCGCAACAGAGGTCCTTTAAACACAGCATAAGAACATCAAGGGAAAACAGATATTGTTACAGTATAAAGTTACTGAAAGGGTTATTAACCACCCTGGCGTTCTATTAAGATCGCCAGGGCGGCTGCATGAGGGTTTTTTTTAAATAAAAAAAAAACTATTTCATGCAGCCAACTTTCAGTTGGCTGCATGAAAGCCCACTAGATGGCGCTCCGGAGGCGTTCTTCTGATCGCCTCCGGCGGCCAAAAGTAACACGGAAGGCCGCAATGAGCAGCCCTCCGTGTTTTGCTTACTTCGTCGCCATGGCGACGAGCGGAGTGACGTCATGGACGTCAGCCGCCTCCGATCCAGCCCTTAGCGCTGGCCGGAACTATTTGTTCCGGCTGCGCAGGGCTCAGGCGGCTGGGGGGACCCTCTTTCGCCGCTGCTCGCGGCGGATCGCCGCAGAGCGGCGGCGATCGGGCAGCACATGCGGCTGGCAAAGTGCCGGCTGCGTGTGCTGCTCTTTATTTGATCAAAATCGGCCCAGCAGGGCCTGAGCGGCACCCTCTGGCGGTAATGGACGAGCTGAGCTCGTCCATACCGCTAAGGTGGTTAACTCAAAGTTCCACTTAACTTGGAAGTTAATTGATAACATAGCCAGTCCTGAACATTATTATTATTATCAGATTGTCTTATGTTTGAGATCAAACAAAGCAACAATACTTCCCCTGTATAGCTTTCTATGCTTTGTTTGATCTGGCAAATAGTAACACAATAAACCTGATAATTTTGTACAGACACCTAGGCATTCTTATCAATTAGCTTCTAAGGGTTTGTACACACATAAGATGAATGTCACCTCGGGCAGTATTGCAGGGATGACACTGCACAGGTGCGTTGCTAGCCTACAGGCTGGCAACTAGTGATGGACATGTCTAGGAGAACTCATGGAGAAGCATATTATTCGTTTGATCAGATGATGGATTTACAAAGCTCTGATTTGTTGTGATCCCATCCTGCTTTAGCACATGATCACGACTAGCAAATCAGAGACTTACATATTTATCACCTGACAAAACTGATCACATGCTTCTCCATGAGTCCTCCTAGACATGATGACCATCACTCTTAATAACAAAAACACTATGCTGCAGCTCTGGAAATACAACATTTTAAAACACCTTTATTAATGTCGCTAAGAGTATCCAAAAAAGCACAACACAATACTGCCCTAAAAACACTTAAACAGTGTGGAACGCTCCTCACACTTTAACATGCAGCCATCCACAAACACTCCATTCACTCTGGTACCGGTACCAATTGTCCTTGATCTTCAGAGTGTGGAGATAGGTATAGCTGCCTGATGATTCGGAGGTAGACCATAAGCTGGCACAGCGCAGACAAACAATGATGACCATCACTACCAGCAATGTGTTCTGTTTCTATGCGGGTGATATCATGTGGTGGAAGGGATGAGTGGGCCAAAGCAGCGGGCGACGCTACATTCTTGGCAGAGGAGATCCTTCTAGTTCTAGTGTGTGTATGAAACTTTAAGAGACACTGAAGCGAAAACAAAATTATGATATAATGAATTGGTTGTGTAAAACGTTAGAAACAAATAAAATATATACCCATATTGTTATTTTCAGGTATATAGTGTTTTTTATAACATTGCATAATTCTCTAAAATTTGCAGTTTACACATTATTACTCAGCATTCTAAATGATTTTACAGAGCAGGCCAGTGCACTTTTGACCTGTCCTCTGCAGAAGAAAAAGGTAGTGATAAATAGATAGATAGTTTCTTTATTAAAGTTTAGTTCAGCTTTAAATGACATTACAAATGGCATTACAAATTGCAGCAGAAAATAATAGCAATAGCATTCTTCTTGGCATTCTTCTTGCTTTAATGGCTTTTATATATTTTTGAAGGTAACTTTTGCCATTATGAGGCTGCAGTGACATCAGCGTATGCAATTCAGAATGGACTGGAAGTAAATTGGCTTTTATGCAGCCACTGACCACAGAGTTATGCCTTCACCTCAATTCCATCTGATAGACCTTTCGTAATACCTCACAGCCCTGCAAATCTATACGGAAATGAGCCGCTAAGCAGTGACATTTCCTAGCTCAGGCCCCTTAAGGAATGTCAGCGGAGGCGGGTCTGATGGCAGACGAGGGAGATCGTTAAGGGTGCCGGGCTCCGCTCTGACAGAAGTCTACACACACTTGTGCAGCAGGATAGATGTCTGGATATTTGTTATCAGACCTCATTCGCTTTATTTTTCGCCCCCGAGACAGAATGCAGTTAGAAAAAAAAAAGTTCTGGTCACATTTCTACAGAATGTCACCATGATAACATTTCAGTAAGCCCTAGCCTGCGGCCAACTCAAATCCCACTTCATTCAAGGACTTTTCCAATTTGTACCCTGTCACTGACCGAAGTAAACTTATTGGATTTCAAGGCGCAGTCAGTCTTTCATGAACAAAACAAAATGTTGCCATTAATCAGATGGGGATAGGCTGGTGGTAGGATTTTTTTTTTACTTTTCTGTTGTACGGCTGTTAGTGGCCCACCAGTCATGTATGAAGATAGTGCAAGTTCCTCCACGGGTGGTGCAAAGTGCTGATATAGACTACAGTCTTTATCTTACTACAGGGACGTAACTGCAATCTACAAAGCACCCCTTGCAAAGATCTGCCGTTTGGAAAATCTAGGATCAGTAGTGGATCGATAGGCCATGGTGTTGCACTGTATTGAATAGTGCAATCGATTTTCAGAAGTTAGTGTTAGTCATGATGGTGGGTAGGAGGTTAGTGTTAGGCATAGATGGTGGGAGGTTAGTGTTAGGCATAGATGGTGGGCGGTTAGTGATATGCATAGATGGTGGGAGGTTAGTGTTAGACATAGATGGTGGGCGGTTAGTGATATGCATAGATGGTGGGAGGTCGGCCTCCTCCTGAGTGGCTGGCGGTATACTCCGCTATCATTGGATGGCGGAGGTGTGACTCTCTCACTGGCGTCTGCGGGGATGACGTGTCTGCCCGATGATTGGATGCAGACATGCATTTCCGCGTTCCGGAACTTCCTGCCCTGTGCGTTTGCCATACCAGCCTGACCCCGCCGACCAATGGGGTGAGCCTATGTGTCACTTGTCCTCTGTGATTGGTTTATGTCTGCTGAGTGGACGCTGTAGGCAGTGCTGTGATTGGTCACAGTGATCCGTTTACATCTTATGTCGTATATACGTGTATTTTATACACGCTGGACATTATGGTGAGTGACCTTATGCACCAGATAATACATTTGATATTGTGATGTAGATGTCATAAATGTTACATGCGATGATAGGACGCTGGGACTGATTTTATGTACCTTGGCCAGAATATACAATCTGATTGGTCGGGGGTGACTATGAATATGTATGTATGTAAATGATGCAGTCTTCCATGTGGTCCTCTTTGGGGCTTTATATGTTTTGAAATATGGAGCTGTTACTAGTGTGGGCCGGTCACGATTTGAGAAAGGACCTAATATGGCCCGAAACGCCTGTGCGTCATCTGTGTTTCTACCCACACATGGATTTTATTATTTTTAACTATTAAAGTTTTCTACGTTGATGGTGCGGATCTTTTTGAACGATTGGGAGGTTAGTGTTAGGCATAGATGGTGGGAGGTTAGTGTTAGGCATAGATGGTGGGAGGTTAGTGATATGCATAGATGGTGGGAGGTTAATGTTAGGCATAGTTGATGGTAGGTTAGTGATATGCATAGATGGTGGGAGGTTAGTGTTAGGCATAGATGGTGGGCGGTTAGTGATATGCATAGATGGTGGGCGGTTAGTGATATGCATAGATGGTGGGAGGTTAGTGTTAGGCATATATGGTGGGAGGCTAGTGATATGCATAGATGGTGGGAGGCTAGTGTTAGGCATAGAAGGTGGGAGTTTAGTGTTAGACATAGATGGTGGTAGGTTAGTGTTAGGCATAGATGGTGGGAGGTTAGTGTTAGGCATAAGTAGTGGAAGGTTAGTGTTAGGCATAGATGGTGGTAGGTTAGTGTTAGACATAGATGGTGGTAGGTTAGTGTTAGGCATAGATGTTGGGAGGTTAGTGATATACATAGATGGTAGGAGGTTAGTGTTAGGCGTAGGAATGGGATATGTTAGTGATATGCATAGATGGTGGGAGGTTAGTGTTGGGTGTAGGAATGGGTTAGGTTAGTGTTAGGCATAGAAGGTGGGGAAGGTTAGGATAAGATAAGATGATAATGGAATATCGGTAATTTGTACCACTCAGAATTGCCACTAGTAGAATATAAGTAAAATTACCGATACTGTACTATCCGGAATAGCCGCTAGCACTATCGGCAGTAATCGTGCCCAAATTTCCTTGCAGATTTTTTACATAGATGCCTCTACTGTAGCCCCTAACTATCCTATCCAAGGTCTAGCTTTAACCGATACTAATCTTTTGCTGTCTTATCTGGTGCTGAATGCAAGCACTGGGAATTCCTATCCTTACAGCTGGCATTTCAGCTATGTAACAGCTGAGCAACGGTGCCCAGATTAACCCCTCACAGTCAAAAACCCGCAGGTGTCAGCATCAGCGATGTCAAAGCCGGGCACTTGTGCCTAAACCAAGCACACCGCAGCAGCCTGCCAGTGACACAGCTGATAGGATTTGATCCAAATGGCCGCGAGGAAACACTGATCTATGCAAATACAGAACTCTGAGAAAAGCACAGAGCTCTCACTACCGCATCAGCCCCTCACAATCAGCTGACGCTGCTGTCACATTTTTGCCTACCAAATCACTTTAAACAACAAGTTCTGTTCACGGTCCACGGGAACAAACATTTTTGTCCTCGGCATCAGTGAGACGACTGATCTCGCTTGGATTGTCAAGCTTTTATCACACAACAGCTGTTGAACATACACAGATTTAGATCCCGGAGGGACATTTTTCTGCATAGTTGACTAAAACAAACATAAAACCCCTTTGAATGTTGTGCAGCCTCCTCCCGTGATTCTGCTTCTCATCAGAACTGTTCCTTCTTGACAATGTGTCATTCACTTTACACTCCTTTCCTGGAATTTCATACTCACCTGGCTACACAATATGCTTGGAAATACTGCCGTGAAATACATATCAAGTGCCGAAACATGGTCTGATTATAATCCTCCTCTGCAGAATGTCCCCTCTTTAGGAGGTAAAGTGTATGTTCTGGAACCAGATTCTTTATGGTTTTATCTGAGTTGTTCCTCTTTTAGCTCTGATGTATGAAGCTGTATAAATAACTCTATTCTTCTACTGAAAGATATAATGGATGTATTGCGCTAAACTTTATATCCAACCTCTAAATCATAGTCATACTTATTTTCATACCATAATTAAATAAGTAGTGATGATAAAAGTAGCATGATGATCCAAAAAATGAAAATGTGATTTCTCTTTATTAATTTTTTGGGCAGGAGGTGACTGAAGTTGTGACAGGAGTTTGGTTAGATGCATTTGGGTATGACTGGATGTATGCATGCATGTGGTTCAAGGTGTGGTGGGATGGCTGAATGTGTGTGGACATTAAAGTAGATGGGGGTGGCTGAAGGTTAGGTGGAGTCATAGGTGGAGGTGTGTGGACATGAATGGATAAGTAGAAGAGGGTGGTTGATGGTTTGGTGGAGGCATGGCTGGAGGTGTGTGGACATGAATGGATACATAGAAGAGGGTGGTTGATGGTTAGGTGGAGGCATGGGTGGAGGTGTGTGGACATGAATGGATACATAGAAGAGGGTGGTTGATGGTTAGGTGGAGGCATGGCTGGAGGAGTGTGAACATAAATTGACAAGTAGAAGAGGGTGGTTGGTGGTTAGGTGGAGGCATAGCTGGAGGTGTGTGAGCATAAATTGACAAGTAGAAAAGGGTGGTTGATGGTTAGGTGGAGGCATGGCTGGAGGTGTGTAGACATGAATGGATACATAGAAGAGGGTGGTTGATGGTTAGGTGGAGGCATGGCTAAAGGTGTGTGGACATGAATGGATACATAGAAAAGGGTGGCAGATGGTTAGGTGGAGGCATGGCTGGAGGTGTGTGGACATGAATTGATAAGTTGAAGAGGGTGGTTGATGGTTAGGTGGAGGCATGGCTAAAGGTGTGTGGACATGAATGGATACATAGAAGAGGGTGGTTGATGGTTAGGTGGAGGCATGGCTGGAGGTGTGTGGACATGAATGGATACATAGAAGAGGGTGGTTAATGGTTAGGTGGAGGCATGGGTGGAGGTGTGTGGACATGAATGGATACATAGAAGAGGGTGGTTGATGGTTAGGTGGAGGCATGGCTGGAGGTGTGTGAACATAAATTGACAAGTAGAAGAGGGTGGTTGATGGTTTGGTGGAGGCATGGCTGGAGGTGTGTGAACATAAATTGACAAGTAGAAGAGGGTGGTTGATGGTTAGTGAATTCTGAAACCAGGACATCTTAAAGAGACTCCGTAACAAAAATTGCATCCTGTTTTTTATCATCCTACAAGTTCAAAAAGCTATTCTAATGTGTTCTGGCTAACTGCAGCACTTTATACTATCACTGTCTCTGTAATAAATCAATGTATCTTTCCCCTGTCAGACTTGTCGGCCTGTGTCTGGAAGGCTGCCAAGTTCTTCAGGGTTGTGGTTCTGCTATGAACTCCCCCTTCCAGGCCCCTCTATGCACACTGCCTGTGTGTTATTTAGGATTAGAGCAGCTTCTCTCTTCTCTCTTATCTTTTACAAGCTGGATAAATCCTCCTCTGAGCTGGCTGGGCTTTCACATACTGAAGAATTACAGACAAGGGCAAAGCTGTTTGCAGGAAGAAACAAGCAGCCTGAAACTTCAGTGCATGAAAACAGGGGGAAAGAAACACACAAATGATCTCTTGAGATTCAAAAGGAAGGCTGTATACAGCCTGCTTGTGTATGGATGTATTTTCTATGTGTGGACATACTGTACATCAACCTACTTCCTGTTTTAGTGGCCATTTTGTTTGTTTATAAACAAACTTTTTAAAACTGTTTTTAACCACTTTTAATGCGGCGAGGAGCGGCGAAATTGTGTCAGAGGGTAATAGGAGATGTCCCCTAACGCACTGGTATGTTTACTTTTGTGCGATTCTAACAATACAGATTCTCTTTTTTTAGTCAGTCTTGCTGTACAATAAGCCCAGCTTAGGCAAAGCATTTCACAGCAAGTTTTTTTTCAAAAATCCAGCTCAGGGTTGCTAGCAGATTCCCATTAAACAAAAGGGACTTTTTTACAGGTACTGGCAGCCAAAACATTAAAACCGCTGCCTAACAGTGAGTCGTCTTCCCCTTGTGCCACCAACACATCTCTGACGTGTTGAGACATGGGCAACTCCAGCCCTCCTGAAGACGTGTTGTAGTATCTGGCACCAAGTTGTTACCAGCAAAGCTTTTAAGCCCAGTAACTTGTGAGGTGGCGCCTAAAAGCAGTGGACTTGTTTTCCCAGCACATTCCGTATATGCTCGATTGCACTGAGTTCTGGGGAATTGTGATCTAAATGAAAACGTGATGCAGGTGACCAGCTCCCAATGCTCCCTGGTCCAGTTCTCATGTTTACTTTCAGGGGTGATTACTCCGACTGACCCGATAGGAACTAGTGATGAGCAAAAAAATTGCTCAGAATGGAGAACTGTCAATCATCTGAAGAGGCGGTCCTGCTGATCTTTCCGGTCAGTGGTGTCTGAATGGAAAACCTGAAACAAGCATGCAGCTAAATTATACTTCAGTCAGAACATCCAGTCTGTATGCTTGTTTAGGGTCTATGGCTAAAACGATTAAGGCAGCCATACATCTAGCGATTCTGATTCAATCGACAAAGTGATCGACTTTATTAAGGAATCTACTTCAGTATGTTTTATCGAAAGTCGATCGACTAGTAACCTACACACTACAAACAATATCCTATGACATCCACCTTCACATTCGATCTGACTGAATTTGTGACTCCATGCTCTGAATGCAAAAATCGATTCAGAGTCGATCGAATGACATGTGAACAGTAGCCGATTCCTGTGCGATCGACTGTGCGATCCTCCTTGGCCCCACGGCGGCGGCGATAAAGCTTCCCGAACAGCGGAGATGCAAATATTTAACTTCCCAGCTCCAGCGCAAGCGCAGTATCGGCTCTCCGCTCGGAGATAGGCGGAAATAGCTGATCGCTGTCGGTCCGCTCTGCTGCACAGGCGCAAGTCTCCTGCACCTGCGAAGTAGAGCAGACCTGACAGAGATCCGGTATTTCCACCTATCTCCGTGCTGAGAGCCTCAACAGCGCCCCCGTTGGAGCCAGGAAAGGTAAATAAGTCAGCACTTATCAGGCTTGTCGAGGGAGGATTGACGGACACTTTGGGGGAGCCAGCGCTGGATTACCTGCAGCTACAGGGGAGGGGGAAGCCTCATTGGGACTCTGAGGCTTCCCCCTCCCGAGGTGAGTACCCCCCAGGGGAACTTTCTTTGTTACAGGTTCTCTTTAACCTAACCACCTTCTATTTCCACAGTAACAGTAAAGTGTTGTCCTTGCTTACTGACGATTGGCTTTCTGTTTAAACTCTGAGTTACTATATATTCTGGCGTATAAAACTACTTTTTAACCCTTGAAAATCTTATGAAAAGTCAGGGGTTGTCTTATACGCTGGGTGTCATTGATGCCGGGTGATACGCCTTATCCTGTTACCGAATCTCACTGCTGAAGACTGCAGTAAAGCAGCGCAGGCGAGCATGTGCGAGATCTGAGAGGCAGAGATTGAGGTAAATAGGATACAAGGGTGGGTCAGAAGGATGAAAGAGGTGTGTTTTATGGGCACAGCGCAATCTATTCTACCATACCGCTCTGATAAACAAGTAGACAGGGAGAGCTGACCGATCCAACCAGTCAGTTGCCTTATACGGTTATATGCTGGGTACCACATACAGAACAGCACCAGTTGTTCATACATAGCACTAGTATATGATAATTATTTTTTTTGGTGTACAATGGAAGAGGGGTAGTCTTATATGGCAAGTAAATCCCAAACTCTATATTTTAACTGGAAAAGTTGGGGAGTCGTCTTATACCCCCAGTCGTCTTATACGTCGGAATATACGGTATACTGAGAACTCCTTTATCAGCACACACCTAATAAAACACAGTTCACCAGAGCCTTCTGCAGCATCTTTCCCACATGCTCCCAAATGCAGGCAGCGAATATTTAGCCGTCTGTTCTTACTGAGCCAGAAGGTAATTGTATCAAATTGTACTTAATTCACTTCATTAATTACTTTCTTACAAATTAAGATATCACAGCTCTGATCAGTTCAGTGTCGCTGGTAGCTGCTGTAATAGGTAGTTTGTAATACATCTAATTGAATATGTAATATAGGGCAATAATTGTCTTTACAGGTAGAATTATAGCAATCTGATCGTCAAAATGCTATTAACAATAACGATCTGAAGACCTTCTAGGGGAGAGTTGAGAAACTCCAGTTGTTATATCTCTATGCAAACAAGCCATTAAGCTCTCCGACTAAGTTAGTCGTGGAGAGGGCTGTTATCTGACTTTTATTATCTCAACTGTTCCTGGACTATTTAGTTTTTCTCTGCTAGAGGAGAGGTCATTACTTCACAGACTGCTCTGAAAGACTCATTTTGAATGCTGAGTGTTGTGTAATCTGCACATATTAGAGAATGATGCAATGTTAGAAAAAACACTATATACCTGAAAATAAAAGTATGAGAATATTTTCTGTGCTGCTAATCTTCTAGTAATTATTCATAGTACACAACCAATTCACTATATCATATTTTTTTTTCGCTTCAGTGTCTCTTTAATGGGATATGTGATTATGAGTAGGATGTATATATGATTATATGTGTATTTTATGCAGTGCAGCAATTAATTCATTTCTTTCCATTCAAATTATTTTCTTGAAAGCACAATTGTTTGCTAAAAATCACACTGCTAATGGGCACTTTCAGCCCATGACGGGAAATTTGGACGGTTTAGTGCCCCATAGGTGCCCATGTTAATTGCAGCCATGAAGAAATATTTGGGTGCAAGGTGCCAACTATTTGTAGCTGCAGTTTGTATAGCGGGTGGCCCCGGCTCCTGCTATTTTATTTAGTGCCCAAATTTCCCCTCATAGTCACAAATAACATGGGCGCCTGATATTTTACGGTTATTGTGGCGAAGGTGGTGCAGATTTTGGCAGATTTGAAGCTAGGGTGTGTGGGTGGGGGCTGGTAGGGTTTGTCATGTGGGTGGGGTCTGTTAGGGTTCGGCATCATGTGGCGGTGTTCAGTTTGGGTTAGACATCATTGGGAGGGTTGGGTTAGGCATCAGTGGCAGGGATTGGTTAGGCGTACACGGTTTATAGCCGCCGGTGAGTTGGTCGCAGGGTGAGCCATAAAATACTATTCCCCCTCCCAATCGTCATAACTCAATGGAGGCGGGGGAGAGGCGGGACACACGTAATTTGTGGTCCGGCTATTGCCGGCAAATTACACATATACAGTACACATGCACGGGCCTCAGACTATAGCGCTGCAGCTATAGTTGCGGCCATATCAGGAACTACACATCTGTGTGCCGAGATTACCTACTATGTCAGTTAGGAAGTTGCCGGCGAAACATGTCGGGTCTCCCCGGCGTGTCTGTCATCTGACCCCTTCACACCGGCCCGCAACCCTCCCTTTGCCGGACCTTGGTGTCTCCAAAGGGGACCAGCCGGAGCTTTATGCCCAGCCTCCACCAGCACCAGGTCCTGTGCTGGCCAGCGCTGACTTCCCTTGAGTCTGACGCTGCAGGGACTGACACCGCTCAGCCGACGGCTTGCATACCTACCAGATCACCTGCACACCTCGTGTGTGCAAAGAAGTCTGATCCGGACTCTGCCATGGATATCATTCAGCTCCTTGCCGCATGATTGTATGCCTTGCCTGAAGCCTGATCTGCATAAGGCCTTGGATCACAACACGCTGTTCATCCAGCCATTTACAGAATCTTCTGGAGTGGTACAGTATATGGATTCCTCCATGCCTGTTTTGATATCCCAAATACAGTGCTTTACATGTACTGATGTATGAACTGCTGCATGAATCCTGCACATCTTCTGCTTTGGCTATAGTGCTTGCTTCTTCTTTGCATATGCACATATTCAAGCTTTTTTATCCAGCGTGCTGCTTACAATCCGTTGGCTTTTTTCTAACATTGAACTGGTTGCTTCACTGAGTTTGTACAAACACACGGAACATATATACATTTTTTTTTTACCTGGCCAGGTCATATTGTTAGATCAGGGCCTTGGATCACACTAGGTGATCAGCACTAGGTTGCATGTCGGTTGCATGAGTTGTCTACAGTGGGTTGGACGGCCGGTCTATAGGGGGCCTTGTTTTTAAACACATTGACTTATGGATTAATTGAATAAAATTTCATATTTTTATAGATTAATATTGTTTAATTCTGCTTCATTGTTGCACACACCTTGCTCAACCTTTTCTCCTTACATTACGTGGTTTCGTCAGTTAGGAGTTGGCATCGGTAGAGCTCGTATAAGAATAGGGTTAGGATAAGGATTAGTAACGTTTATCAGAATTAGCACTGCCCAATGGTAGAACATCTGTTATTTTACCAGTATTCTACGAGCAGCTATTTCCATCATCTACATTTCCCTGCCGCCCTTTTTGCATGTAAACAAATGGATTCATTTCCTTAAACTGGTAACGATAACTAATGGCTAAAAACGATAAATACAGCAAGGTAAGAGTTCACTGGCAATCTGCACTCCTAATGGGTGCAAGGAAAAACAGTACGCAATATGAAATGGAACCATAATTTTTATACTACCGAAGTAGAAAAATACTTGTCTATCTCCGATGGCAATTTTAGAGCGTTAGTGCAATTTCCCTTTAGGTGCGAAGTCAAAGCAGAATTACTTTTAGCTAAACTTTGAAAACATAATTTGGACCTGCTGGAGAAATGTCAGGTAAAATTGGACCTTCTGCCTTGAGCAAGATTCTAGTTTCCTCTGTGCTAGCGCGTAAACATGGGGGGAAAATTGTTTCAAAGTGCCGCGCACCGGCCAAAATTCAGCATACAGAAGACAGACACGTATTTTACTCTTCACCTCCAAGCATATCATTCCACAGAACCCCCGTATTCCGACAGTGCATTTCCATTTCTGTGGATATCTAACATATTTTTATGTTTGTCCAACTTCCCCACGACCTGTAATTTGCCTTCAATAGAAAAACTGCAGGGATTTGGTTACAATTTGCGGTAAATAATGATCTCGGCTTTCCATCGGAATTCAGACAGCATTAAAATACTGTATGAAGTCCATCGCGTTGATAGTATTTATTTGGAGACAGCTGATATCTTCAGTCTTTCTTCTGGTTGAGAGCAGATCGCTGTTTGGGTCACACATGCTCTGCGTGCAACATTAGGCATACAAGTATTGATGAAATGGCTTTTATATGCATTATTAATGGGCGATAAGAAAACAAAAATCAATATCCCTTTCCTGCTCGTCGTGAATTAGTCCTAAAGGGAATGAGGCGAAAATCTAAATGGATTTAGAACATCTTCAGTTGTGGCAGGCGTGGAATTTGCTGACGATCCTGTCACTGACATATGGTGCTGACCACTTTCTACAACCAATGCTAAAATTAGACAATCCGGATTAATCCGTCGCTGTTCAGAGTGCTGCAGAGGGGGCTTAACTCCTCAATGCATAAAATCTGAGTGTGGAAATTCCAAGCAGATTGTATTTAAAGCAGGTCACTCCGGCAATCAAAAACGAAAATGACCCCAGGTGATACTTAACTGAAATATCAAAGAAGCGATAAACCCCAAAAGTGGTTATCTACAGGTGGCCTCAAGTATTGGAGGGAAGGTGGTTATCATCCACGCCACGAGATTCTTCCCCTCATCCTCATAATGGTTCCCATTAATGGTACAATCTTCCAAACGATCAACTATACAATCAGTCAGATACTGTAAAAGGTGTGGATCAACGCAATTCTTCAAATTGATCATTCCGTCGATACGAATTTCCAAACGATTCTTTTAGTCAGATCGGATTGGTTATTTTCCTCTCCATTGTTTTTTTTGCAATCAATCAGATGGTTGATCGTTCGGGAACTTGGATTTCTTGCTTGTTCCACCCCCTCCATTTTATACTGCTCCATACTGACATAACGCGTACCTAGCCTCCAGGCTAGCAACGCGTTCTGTCAGTATGGAGGGGGATAAAGGGATGAAGTGCAGCATATTCTCTCCCAAGGCGGTCTTTGACGAGTTTAAGCTAAAGTTTGTATGAACCTTCAGAGAAGGTTTCACTGGGTCTAGTTCTCATCAGTTAGAGCAGGCCTCATATCAAAAGGGCAGAGAGTAAGACCCCTCAGAGCCTTGTGCACATCTGTGTCTGCACTTCAGTAGTCAGGCCTCTGAAGAGAGGCATTCTTGGGAATAGTTGAGGATAACCTATCTAGTAAACTAGCCCTTAGGAGATTCTACAGGACTTCATACAGCATACTGGCACTTACCAATGGGTGTGTGAAAATAGGAGGGTTCTGCCACTTCGAAGATAAATGCTTGTTTGGGGTTTGGGTTTATAAAAGTAATAATGGTTCTTGAAGTGGAGATTTAGGCAACTGAAATACAGTATGCATAGCGGAGACATTGTATGAGTTGGGCACCAGGGGTTGCCAATAGTAAAAATATTGGTAATTAACATGATCGATATTTTACTATGCACAAACTCGCACCCATTATCATTTGAACCTTCCTAGTGCCTAAACTTAACCCTTCTCCCCCCATACCTAATGTCTAACACTAACCCCGCTTCAAGTGTCTAGCATCAAACCCCCCCCCCCCCCCCCCCAACTGCTATTGTATCCGATCGCCTACAAAATAAATGATTACCTTCTCTGTTCCTTCCCTACAGTATCCAATTGGCTAGTTCTGTTACTAATAATGCATTGGGCGCCTGATTGCCGATACTTTACACTCACAGACATCAGACGCTTGCCATTCACCATGCCCATGCTTGAAATAGTCCTGCCTTTTCAGATGCAATAATTAGGTTTTCAGGATGTGATGAATGTTTTCAGGTGGGGTTATTTTTGTCTATTTGTCGGAAACTGAGTTTATCTCACCAGGAAGCAGAGGAGCAAATCAGAAGTGTGACTGATAATGCAGATAATGCACCCTTTTCTCTGTAGTCTCAGTCTTGGCTTCACATGTACCTGATCTAGTTGCTCCCTTAATTGCCTGATGAAGCAGGATTGTGCCTGCGAAACACATTGCATTTTGGAGTAGTCGAATAAAGTTTTTTTTATTGAACTGAAATAGACATTTTGGGTCTTCTATTGGGGAGGTAAGGCCCCCACTACCTCTCAATGGTATATCATTTTAAACATAAGTTGTTTTTACTCTTTTGGCATCTGTGTACAAGTCTACTGGTTTATTAGAAAAAAAGTCCACTAGGGTTACATGGCACAAACTCTTCAACACCGAGGAGTGGGATAAAGTTTGTGAAGTGATGACTCGGTGCAGCTCGACAAATAAAAGCTACGTCGTGAAAGTAAAGCAAAGTGAAGACAATACTTGTTTTTTTTTTCTTCCTTTCTTCCATCTTTAAGCAATTTGTCCTGGAGAGTTATAACAGCACAATCTTATGATAAATACAGCTTCATACTGGTTTACTTAAAAGAGTCAGCGAGGAAGAAAGAGGTGGCCCTGCTGAGACTAGCAGAATCCCATTTCTGTAGTGCTCGAAACTGTGAAAATTTTGATAAATTGATTAGTAGACTCTGACCTAGATAGATGGGAAACCGAGGAAAACAACATCACGCTGCAGGGATCGCCGGCTTTACATTAACACTGGTCCAGAACAGTTACACCATGTACCCTACTCGATTGTCCAACATTTACCACCTGTCTGAAAGGAGGACTATTTGTGACCCACATGGCATCTAATCAGCTTGTTCTTTAGCTAACACCTGGAATTTACCAGGTGGCTTTACTTAGGTAGGCAGGTGTGAGGGGTGAAAATATATCCCTGTAAATGACTGTCTGTTCTAGGCAACCATATAACTTCTTTTTAGGTAGGAGGAGAGGAGGGGATGTAGATGAACCAGGTCACCCACAAAGCAACCAAGGCAAGTACCTGGTTTATGTTCAAGGACCTGGCTGCCATCTCCTGTGAGACCTTGCCATTGACTCGCCTCACTAGAAGGTTGATTCCCTATAGCGTGCCTTATCAGAGTTAACGTGCCTTATCAGCGTTAACGTGCCTTATCAGAGTAGCATACCGAGCGATACAAACTTATGCCTGCTAATTGGCAATGACGAGAGAACCACTCATCCTGCCCTGAGCCCCTGCGGGTCCAATCACTTTAAAGGACATTATCCCCACACTTTGATTGGCCCAATAGGCTGCCTGTCACTTGACAGGAAACTTGACAGGCAGCCTATTGGGCCAATCAAAGTGCGGGGATAATGTCCTTTAAAGTGATTGGACCCGCAGGGGCTCAGGGCAGGGTGAGTGGAGCTCTCGTCATTGCCAGTTAGCAGGCATAAGTTTGTAGCGCTCGCTATTCTACTCTGATAAGGCACGTTAACTCTGATAAGGTGTGCTAACACTGATAAGGCATGCTAACTCTGATAAGGCATGTTACCTCTGATAAGGCATGCTAACTCTGATAAGGCATGCATAGTGAATCAACCCCAAGGTGTCAAGCAGGGGAAGCCAGAACTAATAGGACCCAATGGAACCAAGGCCAGATTTCTACATTTCTGCTTATTTTGTTGTTGTTGCTGCCTAACTATATGCAACAGTTTCCCTCTCCCCATCCCATATCCAGCCCCCTCTTCTGTGTGCATTATCATTGTACAGCAGTTTCTTTCTTTTATGCAGAGCTTCCATATGTGGCTCTACATTTGCAGCCTCCCTTTTTTAATCTGCAGAATTATTTTCCATAGTCAGCAACCTGTTTTCCATATCTAGCTGCCCAAGCCCTGGGCCTTTGTGGCCCTTTCTGAAAATCTGGCCCTGGGGATGCCTCATCCACATCTGCCGCCACAGTTAGAAAGCTCTAGCTCACCTAACCTAAGAAAAGTATGTTGAGAAAGATAAGAGAAAATGTGAACTACTTGAGAGAACTCAAATTCACAACACAGAAAAAGTGATTGGAGCTGTATCACAGATCAGTGCTGGTCGTACCTGAGCCCATCTTTGTATCACATCTGTATTATTGCTGCACCTCGCTGTACCTGATGATATAGTTACCTGCATGCCTTTTGTGGAATTTCACTATTCACCAGCAGGTGGCTCTTCACTTCAGTGGTTTTGTCTGTAGTTCTACTGTTAAAGGATAACTGTAACGAGAAGGATATGGAGGCTGCCATATTTATTTCCTTTTATACAATGCCAGTTGCCTGGCTATCCTGTTGATCCTCTTCCTCTAATATTTTTAGCCATAGACTCTGAACAAGCATGCAGCAGATCAGGTGTTACTGACATTATTGTCAGATCTGACAGATTAGCTGCATGCTTGTTTCTGGTGTTATTCAGACACTTCTGCAGCCAAATAAACCAGCAGAGCTGCCAGGCAACTGGTATTGTTTAAAAGGAAATAAATATGGCAGCCTCCATATTCTTCTCACTTCAGTTGTCCTTTAATCTGGATATTTATCTTTCACCAGCAGGTTTCCCTTTGCAAGACCTGATTGCAACAGCAAGAGACATCGGAAATAGCCGGCCAGGATCATCAATTGCACCTGTGCGTGACCAAACCATTTGCAACAGGCTGCATGGAGTACAGCTGCGCACACAGCAGCCAGACAGAGCTGGAAAGCGATGTGGAAGGCTGCACACAGAGGCGGTGACAAGGATGCCTTGAAGAGTAACTGTCAGGCTGCAAAAGCTAATTTAAACCTCTATTCTCCTGTGTTAAACATTTTAGAAGGAAGCCAAAAAGGCAATACTGAAGTTAAAAATCTCTCTTACTTTGATGTTTGCTGAACATCAAGGCTGGTTATTCCCAAGCCCCTAAGGAGGCCGCCAGGCCGCATAACATACTGCAAAGCATTCTGGGGCTGCTTCTTCTCCCCACTCTGCATTACCTTGGATCCTCCCCCTTCATTTCCCTATCATGCCCTAAGGCTGCTTTCACAGTGGGAAGTTACAGGCTCATGTTACAGCAGCTTGTAACAGCACAGCACTGAAAAAATCACAGGGCACATGTTCCGTTAAGAGTATACTGCATGAGTCCGCTATTGTTCCTAGCCACATGGCTAATTAATATTCACTGCACAGTAGTGTTGTCTATTAGGATCTTTGAATCATCAGGAAGCAGGGCGGATATTACATCACAATTGGCTTCATAGGAGACAGACAAACATGGAACCTGCCATGAGCTGTCAGGAGCATCATTCTCTGCAAACACTATATACAAATTCTGTGAAATCCAAACGTGGACAGTGAAATGCATATGTACATACAGCCAATATTTAGCTACTGATATATGTGTTTTTTTTCTCTGAGACCCTATACCTAACAGCTCCTCTTTAACACCCCCGCCGTGGTGCGCATGTATGAAGATTCAGGTTCTCAGAATTCGGAACAAAGTTCCAATATGACTAATGCAACAACACTAGTCATTAGACTACACTGGGCTCATCTTTCATCACCACTTTTCCTTTATATTTACATTTAGAAATCAACAATTCAGTAATTTAGGGGCTGGGATAATTTTTACCACAATATAAACAGAAAAAAATGCACCTATTTCTGTGTGTCTGTACAGCAGACCAAATAGGAAAAAAAAATGAAGGCAAGGGGACATGATCTGTGTATGGAGGACATTTTTTTTGCCATGTATTTAGAAAGGGATCCTTCACAGGGAGGCTGGGTGCACAGAACATAAAGTGAAAGGTTGCGTTTTATGTCATGTGCGTTTTTTTCGCGGAATCAATTGGAATTGTGGAGCGTCCCACCTGTTGCCAGTGGTGGATGTGCCCAGGCTCTGATCCAGCAGCACTCCACATCAAAAACTGCAGTAGTAGGGAGTGAAGCCGGCACCATCTGTTTTTTTTGTGTGCATTTTTGCTGCGTTTTTACTGTTTGCATTTTTTTTACCGCAGATGCGTTTTTCAAACGTTGTGTGTGTGTTTTGATGCATTTGTGTTTCGCATATAAAAAACGCATGTAAAACCCATGAAAAACGCATACCATTGCGGTTCCATTGACTTTCCTTATGTGCGTTTTTGATGCGTTTTTGCATAGTATGCAACAAAACCAGCATTTTTCAAAACGCACGCATGCAAAATGCATATGCGTTTTTTTCCTGCGGCCCATAGACTTCCATTAGCGGCAAAAACGCAGTGTTTTCCGCAACGCTTGCGTTTCTGCTAAGTGCGCACCTAAGTGGTTGATCTGATTGCCATCTGGAGTCAGAATGTTTCCCTTTTAAGGCTAATTGGCCAAAGCCTTGTAGGTTTTTTTTGCCTTCACTGGATCAACAGCGATATGTGCAGGTTCAAGATGGCCTGAAACCAACCGCCCCCACGACCCCCCCCCCCCCCCCCCCTGAACTTTATGGTTGTATGCCTTTTTTCAACCAAACTATGTAACTATGTAAGGATAGACAGGTGATTCTGTTTGAACTTTTCTATTAAAATAGGGACAGCTGTGAGCTGTGTGGCTGCTCGTTAAAGTAGGAACAGATTGTTTTGTGTGCTTCCCCTGGCTCTGATTGTCTCTTTTATCCAGAAAGGTCAGTGCAACCTACAAAGATGTCCCCTGAGATTCTGTGTCCCTGGGCTCCAGATTGTGTGCTGATCCCTGCAGTCTGTTCCTGAACACTCACTTATGATTCGTACAGCTTGTTTACTGTTACTGTCTTTTGTGTGCCCTGTTCTAACACGCTGCCTCCTTCCAAGTATGCCTGTCCGCTGCGTGCCATGACCTTTCATCTGTCCTTAGCTACGATTCTGTGTGACAGCTCGGCACTTAGTCTCAGCTCTGCTGTCAAATGTCAGACTGGCCATGACCAACATGCCACCATCAGGGGATGCTTGTAGAGAATTTGCTACCCCTTGTGAGGTGCTTTAGTGAACAGCGCTATATCAACTTAAAGAGGAACTGTAACCAAGGATTGAACCTTATCCCAACCAGTAGCCGATACCCCCTTTCCAATGAGAAATCTTTACCTTTTCGCAAATAGATCATCGTGGGGGTCTGTAGGACCAATATTGTGGTGAAACCCCTCCCACAGTGTGATGTCATGACCATGGTCCTGACAGTTTGCTGTTGTTGCACTGTGGGAAATAACGGCTTTTTCCAATTGTCAAGAAAGCAATATCTCCCTCTGTGCATAGAGCTCTCAGAAACTAACATTCCGTACAGATCACCTGGCAGAACTAAAGATGTCACCACCAGTGATACATTTTAGAATGTAAATCAGGGAGAGGAAGGATTTTATAATGGGCAAACACTGACCAAATAGTCCATAAATAAATATTGTAAAAAATAAGCAATTTAATTTAGTTATTTTCACTACAGTTCCTCTTTGAGGTGCAAACACACTTACAGATTTTCCCTGTATCTATTTGGCAGATTCAATCACTGTGATCGAATCTGCTGGAAATCTATGCCCCAACATATCAGATGGATCATAACGTCAATCGAATTTCAGCAAAAATCAATCAAAATTATTCATCTGACCAGATGAAAGATCTGGATTGTACATGGACGTGGATCGATGGCCCATATCGTTGCTCTGTATCAAGTCTATCAGTTTAATACATTTTTCAATAGATTTTACACTGAAATCTATTAAATATTTTATGGGCAGAGGGTGTGGAGATGCCCATATGTCAATTGCTAAATTCTTCAGATCGTAGAGTACCCCTATATAAAAATGACACAAACGAGTTATGCCACTTTGATTGACAGGATAACTCTCTCTTTAACAATGATAGCATTCTATACCTACAAATAGAACTTTTGCTATAACTGTTTATTTTTGAAAACATATTAGCTTGTTGTACTCCTTTTATGAGTTTTCCTCTCTACCTACTATTATACACCTTTTGGTTAACAATGGCATGATGTCCATATTACAAATGCAGCAATCACTACCCCATGTTACAAATGCAGCAATTAACCCACACACATTTTGAAATGCAACAATCAACGTCACATATGAAATGAAGCAACTAAACCCACATATGAAATGCAGCAATTGCCCCACTAATGAAATGTAGCAATCAATCCCACACATTAAATGCAGCAATTTCTCCACATATGAAATGCAGTAATCACTCCATATATGAAATGCAGCAATCAGTGACTGACATAAAGCCATCATATGACTATGACCAGCAGTTGGCAATATGTATGGTGGTAAGATGTTACGGTGGAATCCTCTACCACTGTGCTAAAGCATTATCCCAATGTTCCCAGACCATACAACTAAGGATTGTGAAAGACGCACAACCTTATGTCAGTGATCAGAAACTGGACCGCAAGGCAGAATGTGGAAGTGAAGGCTAATATAGCAGCAATGATAAATGTAGAACAAATACGAGGACAATAGTCAGAGAATAGCAATGGAAGCTATTAGCCGGCAATGTTAAATTGTGTAAGGTCTATGCTAGGATTAGCAATATCTCATTACGTTGTAAAGGGCTACTACGGTAGTTGTGTCAAATGTGCCCGTTGGCCTTGCTGTGCCCAGTGGTGAATCCCTCATTTGAAGGTGACACGATGACACAGGCAAAATGCAGGGGGAGGACAGGAAACAATAATAGGAATTACAAAAAGAGAGGGAAATAAGGTAGCAGCTAAGGACACTAATAGATGAGAATACAAAAATAAAAGGTTTTACTCATAGCCAGTGTCTGTTCTCAATGTAAAGCTTTGTAATAAAATCCTTTTGGATTGTGTGGAAAGGAGTCAGAATCTCTTTTGGATTTTTATTGTTTTTTGTGAGAGCTTCTTTCACTTCCGGTTCTGACAGAAAGCAGGTACATTTTATTTTGGTCCCTATTCTCCAGTCAGCATAGTACTGAAGTATAAGGGGAGAGGTAGCTGATTTACTTGCAGTGCTACCTGCTTGATTTGGATGCCTGGAGTTTCAGCCGGGTGCCGCACATCTACCCAGCAGGTTCTGGTCAACACTGATACATCTCCACTGTCAGGGCTGGATTTACCATAAGGCACTGTAGGCATGTGCCTACAGGCGCCTGATGAAGGAAAGGCGGCTCACTCCTCTGCCCAAGTGCCTCCCTCCCTCCTTCCCTATGCAGAGTTCTGATGAGATAGTAAATACTCAACCTGCTCTCGGCATTCAACTGACAAGATCTCCCTTCAGTCAGGGGCACCTCTAGCTTCCTAATACTTGGGGACACCTCTAGTTACTTAACCTATTTTGGTTCCTGGACGTAGTTTCTACGTCCAGGAACCATGCGCGCTACCGCGCGCCCCCGCGGCCGATCGTGTGCGTGCACGCGCACTCCCGGCCGCGGATTCGGTAGCCAAGGAATCAATGTATCGGGCTACGGAGCCCGATCATTGATTCCTCTCCCCCGCTGAAAAAGCGACAGCTTCTCTCGGAAGCTGTGCCTTTTCTGGCCGTTCCCTTTGCGATGAGTCACTCTAAGCGTGTGTTACGCTTAGAGTGACGTCATGTAAACTAACTCATGGCCGCCATCTTGTGGCCAAAAAGTAATACTACACCTGGAAAAAAAAACACAGAATTAACACACATTTACATTATAAATCTATTGTTTACCTCCCACCCTCCCAAAAGTACCCTAATAAAATTTTTAGTATAAAAAAAAAAAACCATTACAATAAAAAAAAAAAAAACATGTAAATATTTACATAAGGGTCTAAACTTTTTAAATATCAATGTAAAGATGAAATATTTCTATATTTTTTTTATTTTAAACTTGTAAATAGTGATAGATGCAAAATGGAAAAAATGCACCTTTATTTCCAAATAAAATATTGTCGCCATACATTGTGATAGGGACATAATTTTAACGGTGTAATAACCGGGACATATGGGCATATACAATACGTGAGTTTTAATTATGGAGGCATGTATTATTTTAAAACTATAATGGCTGAAAACTGAGAAATAATGAATTTTTCCATTTTTTTCTTATTCTTCCTGTTAAAATGCATTTACAGTAAAGTGGCTCTTAGCAAAATGTACCCCCCAAAGAAAGCCTAATTAGTGGCGGAAAAAACAAGATATAGATCAGTGCATTGTGATAAGTAGTGATAAAGTTATAGGCTAATGAATGGGAGGTGAACATTTCTCACGTGAAAACGACGGAACCTGAATGGGTTAATATTGAGGTTTTTTTACCTACTTAATACTTGGGGGAAACTCTAGCTACTTAATGTTGAAGGTACGTCTGACTACCTAATAATAAGGGGCACCTGTAGCTGCCTATGATGGGCAAGGGAAGTAAGGGAGAAGTGACAGCTGGGACAGCTACCACACTTGTCGTGCAGTTTGGAGCGGGGTTGTAAATTCGTAGAGGGCAAAGTCTAGAGTGCCAGGACATCTGTGCCTATAGGCTCCTCTGAGGTAAATGCGGACCTGTCCACTGTACAAATTACAGAACGAGTTCTACAATTAGAGTTGATTTATTAAGGCCTCTTTCAGACTGGTGGCTGAACTGTGTGCTTGGTGAGCAGTTCAGCGACCCATCTGCTGCCCACAAGCACCATTCGGGTGCAATTAGAATTCAGCCGAATGGCAGCGCTTGTAACACCACACGTGCCAGTGCATGACGCACGGTCGCATCTGAACACGCTGCAGCCAAATATGACTGTAGGGAGGGGGGTAGCCTGTCTAGCGCTGGTACCAAGCCGATACAAGCACCTGACAGCAATAAATTCACTACCTTCCGCTGCCCATATGAAAGTACTTTCAAACAGTTGCAAAAAAAGAAAATTAAAGAACTATGCAGTGCTGACAGAGAACCATTGGGACCATCAGGTTCTGGGGCAGGTTGTGGTGGCCATCCAAGAGGAAGTTTCCTAAAGGTCTCTAGTGGGGACACAGCAGCATCCTGGGAGAAGAAGACTGGCAATCAAAGAAGAGCATGACCAGTGTCCAGAGAGACTTTCTGGGGAGATGAGTATATTTATTTCCCAAGAGGTCACTTAAGTTCCATACCCAAAGACCTTTAGAAGCTCTCATGTAGCCCAACAAGCACCCGTTTAACAATCTTGATGTCACCGCTCATGGCCAATACTCCAGTTTCGGGTTTATGAAGCACTCCTGACAATGAACAAAGCTCGCAGACTGAGCTAGAAACAAATTAAATTGATGTTGACTGGACGAGCAGGCACATCAGTTGACAGGTATGGAGCTCGCACTGCCAAGTGACAGCTATGTTGTTTTATCTCCATTTCAAGTGACCTGCCCTCCCTCTTTCATGTAACACACAATGAAACAGATTTTATTTTTGTCTTCAGTCCAAAGAGCGTGTCTTAGCACCACGGGATGTGAGGGAAGAAATCCAGTGACAGATGTGAGGAACACAGGATTACGCAGAGCTGTGTGCTGTAGATTCTGTATTTAAGTGACACCGAGCTCGCAGGAAGCTGTGTGCAGCAGATGTGGAAGGGAACATTTGTTTAACTGTTATAACAATTTCTGTCATTTAATGGTTAGTGTCTACCGCAGAGATGACTGAGAGCAAGATCTGTTCCAAATTAGATATCTGTAGAACCATACGGATATGCGTAAAACCAGTGGCCTGTAAGTGAGGGCAGCACAGAGTATGCAAGGAAGTGCAGAGGCGCCAGTAGGATAAAAATTGATAAAAACTTTTAAAATATTAAGGCTGCGGTGGTGGACCAGCCAGCCCCAAACAGACACATGTACTGTCAGTATAAAGCAGTAACAATTTATTTGAATACTCCCAAGAAAGTTGCAACGCGTTTCGCAGGCAGAATCCCGCTTCATCAGGCAATAGATAACAGGAGTGATACACAGCACGGAGTCAAGAATGGACTTGGCACCTCAGAGTGTATACACTAAGGCCTTGTTCACAACATAAATCGCCAGTGTATCGCAAGCGCTGAGTGATTTATTGAGAGATTTTGTTCAGCGCTTTTCCTTGCGCTTTGCGCTTAGAAAAACGCTTCTCTAAGTGCTTTTGCAGAGCGATTCATTTTTTCACTTCCTGACGTCAGCCAGGAAGTGAACTCCTTCACCTGAAAATGAATAAATACAATGTATTTATCCATGAAAGCGCTGGGGAAAACGATATACAAAGCGCTGTTTCAAGCGTTTTGCAATTTCCCTATGCCTTGCATTGAGCCAAAACGCTCAGAAAATGGTACAGGCAGCGCTTTTGGAAGCGGATTGCAATCGAACCGCTCATATGAGAACACTCTCATAGGTAATCATTGCACAAGCGCTTTTAGAGCGATTTTCAAAATCACCGGCGCTTAAAGAGATTCCGAGGTGGGTTCTAAGAATCCTATTAGCACACAGGGGCTGGGTCTGCATATAATGACCCTCCTCTGTTGCTATACTGTCTCCCCCCAGGCCCCGCCTGCGCTCTGCTGGCCCCCATAAATCACACAGCCGTGCTAGCAACACGCAACGTATTGATAGCTGGCTGTTTACATCCACACGGTCACTCTCGCTGCTCCCCTGTCTCCTCTATTTCTCCGCTCCCCGCCTGCGTCCCTTCCCTCCAATCAGCGGGGAGGGAAGGGACGCAGGCAGAGAGCGGTGATATAGAGGAGGCGGGGGAGCAGCGAGAGTGACAGTGTAGATGTAAACAGCCTGCTATCGACACGCTGTGAGAGACGCTGTGCGACAGACAGGAGGTTATCCCCACTGCGGCGCTGACAGATGAGTGAAACAAGCTCCACCCCACTCTGCATATGACCAGATGAGAAGACACATAGGCCTCCGCCTCGGCCCAGTCCTGCCATCCAGCACTTACCCCCCTCCTCAGTGGGCACAGTCCTAAGAATCATACAAGCATATTAATGCTACTTTAGTGTCCCCGTGGTTACCAAATGGTGCTCTGTGATAAAACTTGCAAAGAAGCATACTTTGAAAAATGTAACACATTTACACATTTTAGCAGGTGGCAAGCAAGCAAAATATTTCTTCTAATATGTAAATCTGGTGTCTGTTACATGGACACAATGTTTAGTGACAAATTAATTAGTCCAATACATTTAAAAAAAATGTTGAGGTATGAATAATCTCATACATAAAACAAAGCGGCATAGAAGCAGGCGTAGTAGACGTTACAGCGGCTAAAGGGCCCATGGCTCAGTGAGGCCCGTAAAGTGGACCTGAACTCTTGAACAGGACAGAACAAAAACATAGAGAAATGCACCCTGTATGAAGTTAGAGAGTTTAGCCCGTCTGATTCCCCTTCATCAGTGACTAATCACAAGTTGTAATTTTATCTCTCAGCTGTGTCAGCTGACTGCCTCAGCAGAGCAGCTATTTTTTAAACACATGATATTAATCCTATGTCTGCTTCCATGAAAGCAGGAAATACACAGATTTATTGCAGGATTTGCATCAGCTGAAACCTCTCTTTAAAGGTTATTATGTTGTTGCTTATCTATTAGCGCAGAGAGGAAGTTCTGTGTTCAGGTCCGCTTTAACTTGAAACTCTACTGCTGTTTACAAAAACTAACCCAATCCATTCACCTATTAAAGGATTAAATCACCTATTGGCCGGCAGCAAACTTGGACGCTTCCATATCACAGCATCTGTCCGGAAAAATGTGGAACATAGGTGTGTTATATATACACGTTTTACATGCTTACATGTAAGCAAGCTGAGATTTCCTTGGCATTGATCCCTGCAGTAATTACCCCTCCTGGCGGTAACCCCGAGCTACGCTCGGGCTAGCCGCCGCAAATGACCACATGGCCCCGGGAGGATTTTTTAAAATAAAATTTGCAGTATATGCTTAAGCTAGCACTTGGCTAGCTAACTATGTCCCCCAAGTTTCGCCGCTCTCCACCGATCCCCCCCCGATCGCCGCCGTAATACGTACCCCCCCAGGGATCTCCCGCAATGGTGCAGCCTCCCAATCAGCTCCAGGCTTCGCTATAGGGAGGATCGGGATTGCGCATGACGTCTTGACGTCGATGACGTCAGACGTCATGTCCGACTGTCGACATAGCGACGAGTGAAGCTGAATGGTGGAGCTGCAGCTCTCGCGGGATCGCGGAGGGGTAAATACTGCCGGCGGCGATCGGGGGGTTTAGTTAGGTGCGGCAGGGCTCGGGGACATAGTTAGATAAAAAACACATTTTATTTTAAAAAATCCTCCCGTGGACGCAGCCTCTGAAACTGCATGCCGCCAGGAGGGTTTTAACTTTTAAGGAAACCTGAAGTGAGAAGAATTTGGAGGCTGCCATCTTCATTCCCTAATAAACAATGTCAGTTACCTGGCTGTCATGCGGAGCTTTTGGTTTTAGTTGTGATTGAGTCACAGCCCAGACGTCCATTGTTTATTAGAGAATGAAGGTGACAGCCTCTGTATTCCTATCACTTCAGGTTCCCTTTAACTGAAGTGAGAGGAATATGGAGGCTGCCATGTTTATTTCCTTTTATACAATCCTGGTTGCCTGGCAGCCCTGCTGGTCTGTTTGGCTGCAGAAGTGTCTGAATGACACCTGAAACAAGCATACAGCTAATCTTGTCAGATCTGACAATAATATCAGAAACACCTGATCTGCTGCATGCTTGTTCAGAGGCCTGCGTCCCTTCCCTCCAATCAGCGGGGAGGGAAGGGACGCAGGCAGAGAGCGGTGATATAGAGGAGGCGGGGGAGCAGCGAGAGTGACAGTGTAGATGTAAACAGCCTGCTATCGACACGCTGTGAGAGACGCTGTGCGACAGACAGGAGGTTATCCCCACTGCGGCGCTGACAGATGAGTGAAACAAGCTCCACCCCACTCTGCATATGACCAGATGAGAAGACACATAGGCCTCCGCCTCGGCCCAGTCCTGCCATCCAGCACTTACCCCCCTCCTCAGTGGGCACAGTCCTAAGAATCATACAAGCATATTAATGCTACTTTAGTGTCCCCGTGGTTACCAAATGGTGCTCTGTGATAAAACTTGCAAAGAAGCATACTTTGAAAAATGTAACACATTTACACATTTTAGCAGGTGGCAAGCAAGCAAAATATTTCTTCTAATATGTAAATCTGGTGTCTGTTACATGGACACAATGTTTAGTGACAAATTAATTAGTCCAATACATTTAAAAAAAATGTTGAGGTATGAATAATCTCATATACAAAACAAAGCGGCATAGAAGCAGGCGTAGTAGACGTTACAGCGGCTAAAGGGCCCATGGCTCAGTGAGGCCCGTAAAGTGGACCTGAACTCTTGAACAGGACAGAACAAAAACATAGAGAAATGCACCCTGTATGAAGTTAGAGAGTTTAGCCCGTCTGATTCCCCTTCATCAGTGACTAATCACAAGTTGTAATTTTATCTCTCAGCTGTGTCAGCTGACTGCCTCAGCAGAGCAGCTATTTTTTAAACACATGATATTAATCCTATGTCTGCTTCCATGAAAGCAGGAAATACACAGATTTATTGCAGGATTTGCATCAGCTGAAACCTCTCTTTAAAGGTTATTATGTTGTTGCTTATCTATTAGCGCAGAGAGGAAGTTCTGTGTTCAGGTCCGCTTTAACTTGAAACTCTACTGCTGTTTACAAAAACTAACCCAATCCATTCACCTATTAAAGGATTAAATCACCTATTGGCCGGCAGCAAACTTGGACGCTTCCATATCACAGCATCTGTCCGGAAAAATGTGGAACATAGGTGTGTTATATATACACGTTTTACATGCTTACATGTAAGCAAGCTGAGATTTCCTTGGCATTGATCCCTGCAGTAATTACCCCTCCTGGCGGTAACCCCGAGCTACGCTCGGGCTAGCCGCCGCAAATGACCACATGGCCCCGGGAGGATTTTTTAAAATAAAATTTGCAGTATATGCTTAAGCTAGCACTTGGCTAGCTAACTATGTCCCCCAAGTTTCGCCGCTCTCCACCGATCCCCCCCCGATCGCCGCCGTAATACGTACCCCCCCAGGGATCTCCCGCAATGGTGCAGCCTCCCAATCAGCTCCAGGCTTCGCTATAGGGAGGATCGGGATTGCGCATGACGTCTTGACGTCGATGACGTCAGACGTCATGTCCGACTGTCGACATAGCGACGAGTGAAGCTGAATGGTGGAGCTGCAGCTCTCGCGGGATCGCGGAGGGGTAAATACTGCCGGCGGCGATCGGGGGGTTTAGTTAGGTGCGGCAGGGCTCGGGGACATAGTTAGATAAAAAACACATTTTATTTTAAAAAATCCTCCCGTGGACGCAGCCTCTGAAACTGCATGCCGCCAGGAGGGTTTTAACTTTTAAGGAAACCTGAAGTGAGAAGAATTTGCAGGCTGCCATCTTCATTCCCTAATAAACAATGTCAGTTACCTGGCTGTCATGCGGAGCTTTTGGTTTTAGTTGTGATTGAGTCACAGCCCAGACGTCCATTGTTTATTAGAGAATGAAGGTGACAGCCTCTGTATTCCTATCACTTCAGGTTCCCTTTAACTGAAGTGAGAGGAATATGGAGGCTGCCATGTTTATTTCCTTTTATACAATCCTGGTTGCCTGGCAGCCCTGCTGGTCTGTTTGGCTGCAGAAGTGTCTGAATGACACCTGAAACAAGCATACAGCTAATCTTGTCAGATCTGACAATAATATCAGAAACACCTGATCTGCTGCATGCTTGTTCAGAGGCTGTGGCTAAAAGTATTAGAGGCAGAGGATCAGCGGGGCTGCCAGGCAACTGGTATTGCTTACAAGGAAATAAACATGGCAGCCTCCATATACCTCTCTCTTCAGTTGTCCTTTAATGCAGGGATCAATGGCAAGGAAATCTCAGCTTGCTTACATGTAAAACATCCTATATAATAATTGGCAAGTGTCTCTGCATCCCATGTCTCTGTTCCGGACAGACTCTGTGATATGGAAGCGTCCAAATTTGCTGCCAATCAATGGATTAGTCCAGGTAGTAGAAAGGGCCCTTTATCACTTGCTGTGATCTGCTCCAAAAAGCAACAAACAGTAAATCGCGGTGCTCCTTTTCCATCAGCGCGGTTTGGATTTCTCCCAAATCACCCTTCCTGACGATTCATGGTGCGATCATGGCGAGTGGGAATAGATGGCTGCATGATTGCATCGCAGTGCGATTTGGCATATGATCGCCCTTCCTAGAGGAAAAGGAGCCCAAACAGCTCCTCCTCTGTGCAGCTAATCACTCCTGCAGCAAGATGGCAAGATTATAAGCAGTCCATACGCCACAAAAAGAGTACAAATTCCAGGCTTGTAAAAAGGTAATTTTAACTTAAAGGATACCCGAAGTGACATATGACATGATGAGATAGACATGTGTATGTACAGTGCCTAGCACACAAATATCTATGCTGTGTTCCTTTTTTTTTATTTCTCTGCTAAATATCAGGTATGTAAGTGGCTGACTCAGTCCTGACTCAGACAGCAAGTGTCTACAGTGTGACCCTCACTGATTATAAATGCCCCCCTTTTATCTCTTTCTTGCTCTCGGAAGCCATTTTCTGCTAGGAAAGTGTTTTATAGTTGGAATTTCTTATCAGTGAGGGTCACACTGTAGTCACTTCCTGCCTGAGTCAGGATGAGTCAGCCACTGACTCAGTGTAACCTCCTCGTGTCTGTAAACAATTACAGCCACTTCCTCTTTGGGCAGACAAGCCTGACAAAGGAGAGTACATTTGATTTATTACAGCAATGGAGCAACTAAAAAAGGCTGCAGCAAGCCAGAGCACTTTAGAATAGATATAGGAACTTGTAGGATAGTAGAAAAAAGGCTGAAAAATTAGTTACAGAGTCTCTTTAAGGCTGCGGGGGCGTGACAAGGGATGCAGGTGCGGCAGGGCCGCTGACCAGATCACCAGGGAGCAAATCAAGTGAACGGAGCGGCCAGAGAGGACGGCGAGGGTGTCCAAGCACCTCATGGGGCTGGAGGAAGCCCTAGGCAAGTATAAATACACCGAATTATCCCGTCTCGGATACACTTTTATTCAGGAAATTCATAGCAGGTGCAAATTAAAATGAAGTGTAGCTTTCAATAACACCACATTACAAAAAGGTTTGTAGCCAATTTCCATGGAAGCAGAGTTACACTTAAAGGTAACCTGAAGTCAAAAGGATATGGAGGCTGACACATTGCCTGGCTATCCTGCTGATTCCCTCCCTCAAATACTTTTAGCTATAGCCCCTGAACAAGTATGCAGATCAGGTGTTTCTGACAAAAAAAAAAAAAATTAAAAGATTAGCTGCAAGCTGTGTAATTCAGACATTACTGCAGCCAAAGAAATTAGCAGGACTGCCAGGCTACTGGTATTGTTTATAAGGAAATAAATATGGCAGCCTCCATATACCCCTAACTTTAAAGTGGACCTGAACTCTTGCACAAAACAAAAGAAAACAGAAATGCATCCTGTATGTATTTAGAGAGTTTAGCCTTATCACAAGTTGTAATCTGATCTCTCCCCTGTCATGTGACTGCCATGGCAGATAAGCTCATTCGAAAGCACAGGAGGTTAACAATATGTCTGCTTCCATGAATCAGGAAGTAGAAGCAGTGCAGATATATTTTAGAATTTCTATCAGCTGTAACAAATATCTTTTTTTTTGTTTAAAGGTTATTATGCTGTTGCGTATCTTTTAGAGCAGAGAGGACGTTTTAAGTTCAGGTCCGCTTTAAGTTCCCTTTAACTTCATGATTCTTACCTCTTGCGCCACTCATTCCATTGTGGATGTATCATCCTGAGCTCTTTGTTGGCTGTAATAGACTTCCATGCACACAGGCTTGTTCCACCATAGCAGGCTCTTCTGTGTGGTAAGTGTCATTAATGAGGAGATGCTGTCTGTCCTCAGGCTATGGGCTGAATGACAGGAAATTGTATTGTGAAGCCTCTATATGTTGTGGTTCTCTGTCTGCAGCCCCCACACACATCACTTTTTACAATATCTGCACAGGAATTCTCCAATCAGAGCTGAGGAGAGAGGAAGAGGTTTTTCCTCCTCTGAGAGATACTATAAAGGTTTTCCAGTAATTCATATGCAACAGAAATCAATGTAGCTGCTGGCAACTTCCAGTGTGCAGGGAAATCTAACAGCGTATTACAATTATCTGACTCCAGAGAAACCTTCTTAAAGGTGTAACCTGTGTCACAGCTGCATAGCTAGCTGGGCTTCAGTATCATATGTAAACCGGAGAACAGTGACGTAGCAAAGGAGCTATGGGCCCCAGTGCAAGTTTTACATGGGGCCCCCCAAGCACTCTATACATAACAATTGATACGGCACACCAAAACCTGCCATGGCAACTACAGTGTCAGAGGTGCAAGAAGGGGATGGGGAACAGCTTGTTAATGATTACAAGTATTTAGAGCATCTATAGAAGTGATTATTACCAGCACAGGACCAATAGAGAACTAATACTGTGTTTGAGGGTGGGCCCCAAGGGCCCCGATGCGTTCGCAACCTCTGCAACCCCTATTGCTACACCACTGATGGGGAACCATGGTATCTGCTCCTAAAACATATCTCTCCTTTAATAGGCACTAAAAATAACTTAAAGAAAAACCATGACCAAGAATTGAACTTCATCCCAATCAGTAGCTGATACCCCCTTTTACATGAGAAATCTATGGCTGATATTTTGGTGAAACCCCTCCCACAGGAAACTGTGAGGACCATGGTCCTGGCAATTTCCTGTCTGTGAACCTTGTTGCATTGCGGGTAATAGCTGTTTACAGCTGTTTCCAACTGCCAAAAAAGCACACAGCATCTCCTTCCACTGACATCACCTGCCAGCAGTAAAAAAAAGTCACCATGCGATAAATGTCAGAATGTAAATCAGAGAGAGGAAAGATTTTACAATGGGCAAACACTGACTAAATCATTTATACATAATTATTGTAAAAATGAAGCACTTTTTTTTATTACATTATTTTCACTGGAGTTCCTTCTTAAAGTGTACCAGAGATGAGGGTTGCTAACAGTTTTATACATACCTGGGTGCTTCCTCCAGCCCCCTCCGCACAGATCGCTCCCTTGCTGCAGTCTGAAGCATCCTAGATTGTCCGGTATCAGCCCGTTCTCCGCAGCCAGTTGAGGCCAGGAGCAGTATTACTGTGCAGACGCAAAACGATCCGGCGACGGGAGTGAGGCGGGCGCATGTGGCCAGGACACGCATGAGCAGTATGGCCGACTGGCCATGGAGAACGGGGCTGATACCAGACGATCTAGGAGGCTTTAGTACAGGGCAAGGGAGTGATCTGTGCGGAGGGGGCTGGAGGAAGCCCCAGGAATGTATAAAACTTTTAGCAACGCTCATCTCTGGTACACTTTAAGTTATATTTAGTGTCTTTTAAAGGACAGATATGTTTTAAAAGCAGATACCAAGGTTCGATCGGGCATTCTCTTGGCAGCACCGATTTTCATCTGATTCGAATATAATCATTGAATCGGATGGTCGATCGACTGCAAAGTTGCCTGATGTATGGCCACCTTAAAGAAACACTGAAAATGCCCCCCCCCCCCCCCCCCCAAAAAATAGTTTTACTTACCTGGGGCTTCTGCACAGACCCCTGCAGCCGACCTGAGCCGTAGTAGAGATTTTCTCATACTCCGCAGGAAGCTCATGCCTATGGGAATACATATGAGGATACGCGTAACCAGAGCAAAGTGGACGTTGACTTAGAAGTCGGCTTCCACTGCGAGAAGAAAAGTGAGCTGCGGCGGGGGAACGGAGGATCGGTATGTCATGGCGTGAGCACAGGATGGCTGCGGGGGGCTGGCAGAAGCACCAGGTAAGTGAAACTATTATTTTTCTTTAGACCTCTCAGTTCCACTTTAAGCGCCATGCAATGCTCCTCTGACTTAATGTTTCCTTTTTTTTTTTTTTACAAGTTAAGTAGATTAACAACTGCATTACAAAGTGCTATATTTCACGCTGGTGTATTGTAGAAATATGATATAAACTGGGATTTCTAATTTATTAACACTTCGCTTTTACGATGAGCAAACTGGTAAAACTTGCTCCAGGCCAGTTATCCAATCAAAAAATAAAAATAATAATGTATTTAATCATAGAGTGTAAAACACCTTACTGGATGTTCCAGTCATTATATTAGAGTTGCCTATTCATATCTCAAATTGCAGCATCGATATCCAGAGATTCAACCATAATGATGGAATCGGGCAGAGATCGATACTGCAATGTGGACGATCGATTGAAGTTTTGATCGATTTCTGGAGGAAATCGATAAAAACAATTGATCTGGCATGCTATAAAGATCCTGCTTGAAAGGGCTCGGTCGGCTGTGCAGAGGTAGCAGCAACTGATGATGTCACGCACAAGCCATGGCGTCATAGGTTGATAGCTCCTAGACAGTATAGGATAACTAACTTATTTTAAGGAGCTTAACACAATAAAGTGTTAATTCTCCCAGGACCAGTTAGGCTAGGTCCACACTTGTCTGGTACAGATTGGATCTGTTTGAAACGGATCCGGTTTGGTAATTGTTTTTCCCTCCGTTTTTAACTTTTGTAAATATGTTTGCAGCATACGTTTCCAGTCCATGGACACATATGCCGGGAGAAGGGGTCACTAGGAGGGGGAAGCAGCCAGGATGGGGGTAACAGCGGTCGGTGGGGAGGATGGTCGCCTCCCACACCTGGGTCTATACTTCGGAGACCGGAAGCATTTTATGTAAAATATATTCCTGTAGTATATATATATATATATATATATATATATATATATATATATATATATATATATATATATATATACCGTATATACTCGCATATAAGCCGACCCGCATATAAGCCGACCCCCCAACTTTTCCCTGAAAAACCAGGGAAAAATGATTGACCCCCATATAAGCCGGGGGTAGGAAATGCTGGATTGGTGCAGCCCCCCAGTGTGTCCCAGTATAGCTAGTATAGTGCCCAGTATAGGTAGGTAGTGTCCAGTATAGCCAGTATAGTGCCCAGTATAGCCAGTATAGTGCCCAGTATAGCGCCCAGTATGGGTAGGTAGTGCCTCAGTTTAGCTAGTATAGTGCCCAGTTTAGCTAGTATAGTGCCCCAGTATGGCTAGTATAGTGCCCCAGTATGGCTAGTAAAGTGCCCAGTTTAGCCAGTATAGTGCCCAGTATAGCGCCCAGTATGGGTAGGTAGTGCCTCAGTATAGCTAGTATAGTGCCCAGTTTAGCTAGTATAGTGCCCCAGTATGGCTAGTAAAGTGCCCAGTTTAGCCAGTATAGTGCCCAGTTTAGCCAGTATAGTGCCCAGTTTAGCCAGTATAGTGCCCAGTTTAGCTAGTATAGTGCCCCAGTATGGCTAGTAAAGTGCCCAGTTTAGCCAGTATAGTGCCCAGTTTAGCCAGTATAGTGCCCAGTTTAGCCAGTATAGTGCCCAGTTTAGCTAGTATAGTGCCCAGTTTAGCTAGTATAGTGCCCCAGTATGGCTAGTAAAGTGCCCAGTTTAGCCAGTATAGTGCCCAGTTTAGCTAGTATAGTGCCCAGTTTAGCTAGTATAGTGCCCCAGTATGGCTAGTAAAGTGCCCAGTTTAGCCAGTATAGTGCCCCAGTATGGCTAGTAAAGTGCCCAGTTTAGCCAGTGTAGTGCCCAGCATAGGTGGGTAGTGCTCCCCCCTCCCCCCGCGGCCGCCGCTGCTATTACCTGTTTAAGCAGCTGCCGCTTCCTAATCCGCGTTCCCCTTCTGTTTCAGAGTGTATCACAGCAGCGCGCCCGGCGCTGCTGCTGTGACGATGCAGACTGCAGGAAAGAGCGCGGCTCCCTATAGCGGCGATCTGTATCGCCGTTACCAGGGGAACCGCTCTTTCCTGCCCCCTGCATCGTCACAGCAGCAGCGCCGGGCGCGCTGCTGTGATACACTCTGAAACAGAAGGGGAACGCGGATTAGGAAGCGGCCGCTGCCTAAGCAGGTAATAGCAGCGGCGGCCGCGGGGGGAGCGGGGAGGGGGAGCGGGGCGCGGACCACCCACCACCCACCACTAGACCACCAGGGAAGACTCGCATACAAGCCGACCCCCCAACTTTTGACCCCCTTTTTGGGGGTCAAAAATTCGGCTTGTAGGCGAGTATATACGGTATATATATATACAGGATCTTCTCAAAAAATTAGCATATTGTGATAAAGTTCATTATTTTTTGTAATGTACTGATAAACATTAGACTTTCATATATTTTAGATTCAAATACACACAACTGTAGTAGTTCAAGCCTTTAATTGTTTTAATATTGATGATTTTGGCATACAGCTCATGAAAACCCCAAATTCCTATCTCAAAAAATTAGCATATTTCATCCGACCAATAAAAGTTAAGTGTTTTTAAAACAAAAAAAAGTCAACCTTCAAATAATTATGTTCAGTTATGCACTCAATACTTGGTCGGGAATCCTTTTGCAGAAATGACTGCTTCAATGTGGCGTGGCATGGAGGCAATCAGCCTGTGGCACTGCTCAGGTGTTATGGAGGCCCAGGATGCTTCGATAGCGGCCTTAAGCTCATCCAGAGTGTTGGGTCTTGCGTCTCTCAACTTTCTCTTCACAATATCCCACAGATTCTCTATGGGGTTCAGGTCAGGAGAGTTGGCAGGCCAATTGAGCACAGTAATACCATGGTCAGTAAACCATTTACTAGTGGTTTTGGCACTGTGAGCAGGTGCCAGGTCGTGCTGAAAAATGAAATCTTCATCTCCATAAAGCTTTTCAGCAGATGGAAGCATGAAGTGCTCCAAAATCTCCTGACAGCTAGCTGCATTGACCCTGCCCTTGATAAAACACAGTGGACCAACACCAGCAGCTGACATGGCACCCCAGACCATCACTGACTGTGGGTACTTGACACTGGACTTCAGGCATTTTGGCATTTCCTTCTCCCCAGTCTTCCTCCAGACTCTGGCACCTTGATTTCCGAATGACATGTAAAAGTTGCTTTCATCCGAAAAAAGTACTTTGGACCACTGAGCAACAGTCCAGTGCTGCTTCTGTGTAGCCCAGGTCAGGCGCTTCTGCCGCTGTTTCTGGTTCAAAAGTGGGTTCATGCTTCCATCTGCTGAAAAGCTTTATGGAGATGAAGATTTCATTTTTCAACACGACATGGCACCTGCTCACAGTGCCAAAACCACTGGTAAATGGTTTACTGACCATGGTATTACTGTGCTCAATTGGCCTGCCAACTCTCCTGACCTGAACCACATAGAGAATCTGTGGGATATTGTGAAGAGAAAGTTGAGAGACGCATGACCCAACACTCTGGATGAGCTTAAAGTGAACCTTAAGCCAGAAAAAAAAAAAATTAGTTTTACTTACCTGGGGCTTCTACCAGCCCCCTGCAGCAGTCCTGTGCCCTCGCAGTTACTCACTAATCCTCTAGTCCCCCGCTGCCAGCCAGTTTCGTTTTTGCCGACAGGCCCGTCAGGACTGGCCACGCGTAGCTTTTTCCGCATTTCCGACTGTAATTAGCGCTATAGTGGGCCGCAACGCGTACAAAAATACGCGTTGCCGCATTACGAACGCATAGATATGCGGCAACGCGTATTTTTGTACGCATTGCGGCCCGCAATAGCGCTAATTACAGTCGGGAATGCGGAAAAAGCTACGCGTGGCCAGTCCTGATGGGCCTGTCGGCAAAAACGAAACTAGCTGGCAGCGGGGGACCAGAGTATTAGTGAGTGGCTGCGAGGGCACCGGACTGCTGCAGGGGGCTGGTAGAAGCCCCAGGTAAGTAAAACTAATTTTTTTTTCTGGCTTAAGTGTCTCTTTAAGGCCGCTATCGAAGCATCCTGGGCCTCCATAACACCTAAACAGTGCCACAGGCTGATTGCCTCCATGCCACGCCGCATTGAAGCAGTCATTTCTGCAAAAGGATTCCCGACCAAGTATTAAGTGCATAACTGAACATAATTATTTGAAGGTTGACTTTTTTTGTTTTAAAAACACTTTTCTTGTATTGGTTGGATGAAATATGCTAATTTTTTGAGATAGGACTTTTGGGTTTTCACGATCTGTATGCCAAAATCATCAATAAGAAAACAATAAAAGTCTTGAACTACTTCAGTTGTGTGTATTTGAATCTAAAATATATGAAAGTCTAATGTTTATCAGTACATTACAGAAAATAATGAACTTTATCACAATATGCTAATTTTTTGAGAAGATCATGTATATATATATATATAGATAGATAGATAGATAGATAGATAGATAGATAGATATATTTAGTATTATACACGGAATATACAAAAATTACATAGATAAAAGTTATAATCTGCATTCAAATAAAAATGTCAAGATACGTTGAAATAGTATTGCTTGTCAATAATGCATAAGCGAAATACTGTATATGTTCATTACCAGCCCCTCTGATCTTCTCTCTCTCTCTCTTTCTGTTAGTCTCTTTTGCTCTCATATAATTTTGGGGGATTAAAGTAAACCTGAGATGATTAAAATAAAAAAAAATATACATACCATATTTTTTCAGACCATAAGACGCACCTGAGTTTAGAGGACAAAAATCAAGGGGAAAAAAAATCCTGGTGCGTCCATGGTGCAAGGGCGTCTTAAGGACCTTCTTCTCCAAGCTGTCCCTGTCTAAACTACACTAACCCAGTAACTACCCTACTAGTGCACTGCCCTGACAGCTACCCTATACTAATCCCTGCTGTCCACCAGCTACCCTACACTAATTCCTGCTGCCCCACTAGTTACCCTGACTAACAACTGCAGCAGAATATCTCACCTGATCCATCCAGCCAGCGCCTGCAAGTCCTCTCCTTCTCAGTCTTATCCTCATCCTCCAGCTGCGTCCTCTCTTTCTCATCTGTGTCAGGCCTCCCTCATGATGGGATAGAAGGAGTCTTCAGGAGCTCTGCTCATTCTGTGCACACGTGTATTTCAACACACTGCCGGCTGATCGGGGACACAGTAGGGCTGATTGCAGGAAACTTGTCGGCGCTGTGACTGATGTGCACTCTCTCTGACATGGCATATGCACAGATGCCATGTGGTCAGCGTTCAGCACTCCTGATCCTCCCCGGGACAAAATGGCATGCTGGAGTTGGAGGCGGAGACGGGAGGATGCATCAATCACGCCCCCTTTTCCCGCACTCGTGTGTGTGTTACCGGCTGATGCTGATTGGAGACTCCGCGTTACTGATTGCCGGAAACTCATGGGCGCTGTGACTGACATGGCAGATGTACAGACGCCATGTGATCAGCGTTCAGCACTCCTGAACCACCCTGCGACAAAACGACATGCTGGAGTTGGAGGCGGAGATGGGAGGATGCATCCAACCATGCCCCCTTTTGCCGAACCCGCGTGTGTTTTAACACACTGCCAGCTGATCAGGGACTCGGCAGGACAGAATGCCGGAAACTCATGGGCGCTGTGACTGCTGCCAGCACTCCCGATCCTCCCTGTGACAAGATGCCATGCTGCAGATGGAGAAGGAGACTTGTAGGTAATGGCTCTGTATGGACGCATATTTAGCTGTACATTCAGTCGTACATTCAGACCATAAGACGCAGTGACTTCCCCCCCCCCCCATTTTTGGGAGAGAAAAAGTGTGTCTTATGGTCCGAAAAATACGGTACCAGGGGCTTCCTCCAGTCTCCTTCAGACTGCTCAGGCCCTTGCCGTCCTCCGGCACCGCCTGGACCATCCGCAATTCAGCCCAGTAATTCTGCTAGTCGGAGCGTACTGCGCACAGGGACGGATTTGTACTTTTTACTGTCCGAGGCCCACTATCTCAAGGTGCCCCCAGACTAGCAGCATTTTAAACTCCCCCCCCCCCAACACACGGGGGATTAGATTGGATTGTAGCCTCCTCTGCGTACAGTTAGGCTTTGCTCACATTATAAATTGCCAGCACTACTGCAAGTGCTGAGCGATTTATAGAGCACTTTTCCAATCGCTTTCCCTGCGCTTTGCGCTTAGAAAAGTGCTTTTGTAGAGTGATTCATTTGGACACTTCCTGATGCTCTTTGACCTGGAAATGAATAAATACAATGTATTTATTCATAAAAGCACTCGGGAAATCGCAATACAAAGCGATTTTTCAAGCATTTTGCGATTTCCCTATACCTTCCATTGAGCCCAAACGCTCAGATTACATTATAAACTCATCTGAGTAGTGACATGATGGCAGGGATTAATTATAATATCCTCTGAGGACAGTAGTGATATGATGGCAGGGATTAGATTATAAGGCCCTCCGAGGACAGTCAGTGACATGATGGCAGGGAATAGATTGTAAAATCCTCTGAGGACAGTTAGTGAAATGATGGCAGGGATTAGATTATACACTCCTCTGGGGACAGTTAGTGACATGATGGCAGGGATTAGATTATAAACTCCTCTTAGGACAGTTAGTAACATGATGGCAGGGATTAGATTATAACATCCTCTGAGGACAGTAGTGCCATGATGGCAAGGATTAGATTATAAGGTCCTCTGAGGACAGTTAGTGACATGATGGCAGGGATTAGATTATAAAGTCCTCTGAGGACAGTTAGTGACATGATGGCAGGGATTAGATTATAAGATCCTCTGAGGACAGTAGTGACATGATGGCAGGGATTAGATTATAAAGTCCTCTGAGGACAGTTAGTGACATGATGGCAGGGATTAGATTATAAAGTCCTCTGAGGACAGTTAGTGACATGATGGCAGGGATTAGATTATAAAGTCCTCTGCGGACAGTTAGTGACATGATGGCAGGGATTAGATTATAAAGTCCTCTGAGGACAGTTAGTGACATGATGGCAGGGATTCAATTATAAAGTCCTCTGAGGACAGTTAGTGACATGATGGCAGGGATTAGATTATAAAGTCCTCTGAGGACAGTTAGTGACATGATGGCAGGGATTAGATTATAAGATCCTCTGAGGACAGTAGTGACATGATGGCAGGGATTAGTTTGTAAACTCCTTAGCAGCGGGACATTTTGTGAGAGAGGCAGCTCAGATATCACTGTAAGTGCCTGTTCGCCCCTTCATCCCCTTAGTACCAGATCTGACTGTTTGCAGCTGCCCACTGCTATGGGAAAACTCTGTGTAGCAGGATTGATGTTTGGCAGGCTAACTGCTATTACCACCCTGCAGGCCACAGTCTGTCCCCTTGCTTTCCTGGTGCCCTAGGCCATGGCCTTGCCTGAAATCTGGACCTGACTGCGTATACATGCCCCATCATGCTCCCGTCAATGGATGAGTTCTGTGCCTGGGCACTGCAAAAAACACTCCCTGTTGTGGGAGTGCGCACAGCTGGACTGCGCCTGCGCCGACTGGGACCGACTTATGGAATTACCGGGCTGCCTAGTGGAGGATCCAGGCAGCCTGAGAAGAAGGCAAAATAATGGTCAGCCTGAAGGGACCTGGAGGAAGCCCCAGTGTATGATTTCTTTTTTTTTTTTTTTTGCCCATCTCAGAACTTCCTCTCTGCTCTAAATGATATGCAACAGCATAATAGCCTTTGAAGAAAAAACATTTGCTTGATAGAGCGGATACAAATCCTGCAATGAATCTGCAGTTTGTCTACTTCCTGCAGTGGCGGCACCAGGGGGGTGCTTGGGGGTGCTCAAGCACCCCCTAAATTTGTCCAAGCACCCCCAAAGCACCCCCTGGCGTGAACTGACTTCAGGCGTCTAAGAGACGCCGAGTCAGTTCACAGCGGCAGCCCGGAGCAGCAGGCAGGGCTACGGTAAGATGGCTGCCCGAAGCCCTGCTCTGCAGACTTGGAGTCTGCAGTGCAGGGCTTCGGGCGGCCATTTTCCTGTAGCCCTGCTCGCCGGGTAATGCAGGCTGCTGCAGGAAGGAAGAGGATCGTGGGAGCTGCGCGCCACAAGGAGGTCGGGAGAGGTGGAGGTCGGAACAGGAGGTCTTCTGACTAGGTGAGTAAATGGGTTTTTCTTTTCTTTTTCAGGTGGTGCTGCTGATTGGGGTCAGATCTGATAAGGATTGTGCATATTGGGGTCAGATCTGCTGAGGATTGTACATATTGGGGTCATATCTGATAACGATTGTGCATATTGGGGTCATATCTGATAAGGGATGTGCATATTGGGGTCATATCTGCTACGGATTGTGCATATTGGGGTCATATCTGATAACGATTGTGCATATTGGGGTCATATCTGATAACGATTATGCATATTGGGATCATGTCTGATAACGATTGTGCATATTGGGGTCATATCTGATAACGATTGTGCATATTGGGGACATATCTGATAACGGCTGTGCATATTGGGATCATATCTGATAACGATTGTGCATATTGGGGTCATATCTGATAAGGATTGTGCATACTGGGGTCATATCTGATAACGATTGTGCATATTGGGGTCATATCTGATAAGGGATGTGCATATTGGGGTCATATCTGATAAGGATTGTGCATATTGGGGTCATATCTGATAACGATTGTGCATATTGGGGTCATGTCTGATAACGATTGTGCATATTGGGGTCATATCTGATAAGGGATGTGCATATTGGGGTCATATCTGATAACGGGTGTGCATATTGGGGTCATATCTGATAACGGTTGTGCGTATTGGGGTCATATCTGATAACGGTTGTGCATATTGGGGTCATATCTGATAACGGTTGTGCATATTGGGGTCATATCTGATAACGGTTGTGCATATTGGGGTCATATCTGATAACGGTTGTGCATATTGGGGTCATATCTGATAACGATTGCGCATATTGGGGACATATCTGATAACGGCTGTGCATATTGGGATCATATCTGATAACGATTGTGCATATTGGGGTCATGTCTGATAAGGATTGTGCATATTGGGGTCATATCTGATAAGGGATGTGCATATTGGGGTCATATCTGATAAGGATTGTGCATATTGGGGTCATATCTGATAACGGTTGTGCGTATTGGGGTCATATCTGATAATGGTTGTGCATATTGGGGTCATATCTGATAACGGTTGTGCGTATTGGGGTCATATCTGATAACGGTTGTGCGTATTGGGGTCATATCTGATAACGGTTGTGCGTATTGGGGTCATATCTGATAACGGTTGTGCATATTGGGGTCATATCTGATAACGGTTGTGCATATTGGGGTCATATCTGATAACGATTGTGCATATTGGGGACATATCTGATAACGGCTGTGCATATTGGGATCATATCTGATAACGATTGTGCATATTGGGGTCATATCTGATAACGATTGTGCATATTGGGGTCATATCTGATAACGATTGTGCATATTGGGGTCATATCTGATAACGATTGTGCATATTGGGGTCATATCTGATAACGATTGTGCATATTGGGGTCATATCTGATAACGATTGTGCATATTGGGGTCATATCTGATAACGATTGTGCATATTGGGGACATATCTGATAACTATTGTGCATATTGGGGTCATATCTGATAACGAATGTGCATATTGGGGTCATATCTGATAACGATTGTGCATATTGGGGTCATATCTGATAACGATTGTGCATATTGGGGTCATATCTGATAACGATTGTGCATATTGGGGTCATATCTGATAACGATTGTGCATATTGGGGTCATATCTGATAACGATTGTGCATATTGGGGACATATCTGATAACTATTGTGCATATTGGGGTCATATCTGATAACGATTGTGCATATTGGGGTCATATCTGATAACGATTGTGAATATTGGGGTCATGTCTGATAATGATTGTGCATATTGGGGTCATGTCTGATAACGATTGTGCATATTGGGGTCATGTCTGATAACGATTGTGCATATTGGGGTCATGTCTGATAACGATTGTGCATATTGGGGTCATGTCTGATAACGATTGTGCATATTGGGGTCATGTCTGATAATGGTTGTGCATATTGGGGTCATATCTGATAACGGTTGTGCATATTGGGGTCATATCTGATAACGGTTGTGCATATTGGGGTCATATCTTATAACGATTGTGCATATTGGGGTAATTGAACGTGTTTTTTGTTCAAATCTGCTCACATTACGTGTATTTTCTTGAGAAAACCTGCACAATTATGTGAATTTTCTGGGGAAAGGGTCACCAAAACTTGGGTCCTCTGTCTTTGCGTTGCACTTTTAAAGGGAACCCGAGGTGAGAATAATATTGAGGCTGCCATATTTATCTCCTTTAAGTCATACCAGCTGCCTGGCTGCCGTGTTGGTCCTCTGCCTCTAATTCTTTCAACCATAGACCCTGAACAAGCATGCAGCAGGTCAGGGGTTTCTGACAATATTGTCAGAACTGACAAGATTAGCTGCATGCTTGTTTCTGGTGTAATTCAGTTCACTACTGCAGCCAAATAGATCAGCAGGGCTGCCAGGCAACTAGAATTGTTTAAAAGGAAATAAATATGGCAGCCACCATATCACTCTCACCCTGGGTTCACTTTAAATTACATGCCCTCATCCGGTCATGACCACACCCATTTTTTTTTGCGACGCGCGTCAGGTCCAGCACCTGCATAGCACCCCCTAAGAAAAAATCCTGGAGCCGCCACTGACTTCCTGCTTTCATAGACGCAGACATATTGTTAACATGTCTGTATGGCTGATATTGTGGTAACACCCCTCTCACAGTGTCATGACCATGGTCCTGGCCTTTCCTGTCTGTGAACCTTGATGCATTGTGGGAAATTATGGCTGCTTCCAACTGCCAAGAAAGCAGTCCCTCTGTGCATAATAACCTTTTAGCCTATCACATTTTTAGTGAGTGTGTTTATAGATAATGGCAGTTGGTGCTGTCTGTTTTTTTTTCCTTGTCTGCCAGCAGTAAAGATGATAGCCTGCATGCCCATTGTGGATCAAACAACATGAACAAATTACATGGTGAGTATCAATCACTTCTTGAACTATTTTTTAACTTCTCACCTGCCAATGTATTGATCCCTCCCCTTACTTTTCAGCAAAGTTTCTAAAACTCTTATAACGTACATGTCTGTAAAGTTCTGCTTTGTGCTCACTGACCTCCCTTTTGGACAAAGTTTTGTGCCTGTTGATGAAAAGTCGCTAGTGATGCACAACAGCCGCAGACTGTGTTCCTGCCCCGAGCGTTAAAGGATCAGCTTTAATAACTATCCAAGAGTTGCACAAAGCACTGCGCACCGCTTACCAACTGGCATTCACTTCTGAGATGTCTTTTCGTATTAAAACAATAATAATGAACTTGGTTTTATTTCAGAGTGCGTTCCAGGCTCATTACCGAGTGCCAGTGATCTGACCTCCTCCTCTGCACAAGCTCAATGTATATTGGCAGAGCTGCCATGCTGTAACAGAGAGAACAAAGCACTTCCCTACCACAGCACTACTAACAAAAGCATCTGCGCCACAAACAATGCTGCATGCTACTTACTCAAGAGGAAAAACACACTTCTAAGCCCATTTCTCCATTAAAGCTGTCCAGTGAAGATTTCCATTAACCTGAAATCCTCCTCCCTTTTCAAAGACTACCAATAACAGTGTCACATTATGAAAATAAGTGTTGGATATAAAATTAGACTAGGGTTATAAATGAAATATCTTAATGTAGACTACTTTGTACAGCGCCACGGAATATGTTGGCGCTTTATAAACCAATAATAATAATAATAATAATAATTGTAATGCATTTAATGTATATACTCGAGTATAAGTCTGGAAATTTAGGTCTGACTCACTAAATCAAAGTATAGGGGTCGACTTATACATGAGTCATGCGCAACACTGAGCACAATGAATAATGTGTGGGTAGTGCTCGGTTAACGAATGAGACAGGGACTGTAGGTTCGTTCTTAACCTGAATCCATTTTTAAGTCAGAACGCAGTGCTATTTCTGTCCCCTTTGCCTCCTATGTGCCCCCCTTTGCCTCCAGTGTCCCCCTCTGTGCCTCTCTGTCTCCCTCTGTGCCTGTTTGTCCCATTCAACGCCTTTGTTATTTCTCTGAGCTCATTTGTCCCCCCTCTGCGCCCCTCTATGTCCCCCCTCTGTGCCTGTCTATGTCCCCACCTCTGTTTTTACCCCTTCTGTACCTCTGTTTGTACCCCATGTGCCTCTGTTTGTACCCCTGTGCCTCCATTTGTACCCTTTGTACACCCTGTGGGTTCTTGTACTCCCTGTGCCTCTGTCACCCCCATGCTGCCTCTGTTCTTACCCCCTGTGCCTTGGTTTTTACCCCTTGTGCCTCTGTACCCCCTCTGTTTGCACCCCCAGGGCCTAAGTTTGTCCACTCTCTGTCTCTGTTTTTTTTGTTATACTTATTTTATTTTCAAAAAATATATACTGATTTCACTGTGTTACAATTTGGCCATATTTTGACAATGATACATACATCAAACCAGTAGGGAATGGTACAACAGAAGTAAACTGCGAACGTGGAAGAGTCTTGATCAGAGTCTTTTTTAAATGAAAACATAGACCATCTGAATAAACCCTAGGGAGGTAAAAGTCTTGGGTCATAGAAGAGCGTTTTTAGATGTAATGTTGATTGTAGATTAAGTCTTCGCTGTGGTGGGTAAAGAGTATCACAGTGCCAACAAGAGGAGTTGGTTGCGGGTTTAACTGTATGAGAGTCACAGAATGAAAGAGGAAAAAAGGAGAAGGAGAGAAAAGACTATTGTATCTATGTAGAGGTGTATAGAAAAGTGGGGCCACTCTGATACTACTCTGACCTATGCTTCGTAGAGAGAGTGCATGGGAATTACCAAGGGCCTGGTTAGGATATCTTCTAAGGTGGGTGGTAGATAGGAGAGGAGTAGGGCCATGAATCCCATATTTTGTGGAAATTTAATTCCGTATCTCTCAGTGATGCCGTGAGTTGTTCCATATTTTTTGTCCAATTAATTTTATGAATGACTTCTGATATATCAGGAGGTGCTAATTTTTTCCAGTTGGACGCAATAGTTAGCCTAGTAGCAGTTAGTATGTGGGTAATGAGACGATTGGAGTGTTTGGGGATTTTTTTCAAAGGTCTGCCCAGGAACATGTATACAGGGTCTAAGGGAACTGTAATATCCATTGAAGTTTTGATAAGCTCCCGAACTGTGGACCATAAATTGGAGATCAGAGGACAGGACCAGAAGATATGTTCTGTGGTTCCTTTATTATTGCACCCTCTCCAGCAAAGGTCAGATGAGCCTGGGTAGATCTTTGCTATTTTGGCAGGTGTTAGATACCAGTGGAAGAGAATCTTATATATATTTTCTCGGATCTGCATACATTGAGATGAATGTCTAGCATTGTCCCATATCTCGTACCAGTCTTCTAGGGAGATGGGAGTTGAGAGAGAATTGGACCATTTGTGCATATAGGTGTGATCGGGTATCCATGATCCTGATTTTGTATGAAGGAGAGTATAGATTTGGGATATCAGGCCCTTTTGGTGACCAGGCTGTTTGCAAATTCGTTCAAAAGGAGACAGAGTTGGAGGTGATTTTTTCAAGAGAGTTTGCAGGAAATGGGAAATCTGGTTATATTGCAGTAGCAATTGGGGTGTAAAAGTAATTGTTTCCTCTAGGTGGGGTTTGTCATATGCTTTGCCCATTAGTGGATTGAGCCAATCGCTGAGGTTAAAGTATCCCAGGTTATACCACCTATTCATAAAGGAGTTAGATAGCCCTGGGGGGAAATGAGGGTTGCCCAAAATTGGGCATAGAGGAGAAGGTGATGACTTCAATTTGGCGGAGTGGCTGGTGTTTTTCCAAATGTTGAGCGTAAATTTAATGGTAGGAAGCAGTTGTTGGTCATTAATCCTAGGTTGAGAGTGGGACCATAAGAGGGATGCGAGGGACATAGGGAGAATGCTAGAGGCCTCGATGAGACCCCATTTGGTGAAGACCTTCAAGTTTGTCCATTCAGGGAGTTGGCGCAAATGTGAGGCCTGATAATAGAACCTAAGGTGGGGTACCCCTAGGCCCCCTTGATCTCTGGGGGAGAGGAGAACAGATCTTGAAATTCGGGATCGTTTATGATTCCAAATAAATGTAAAGAAGGCTGACTGCAGGGATGATAGCTGATGAGCAGGGACCTGGACTGGAAGGGTCTCGAACAGATATAACAGACGTGGGAGTATATTCATTTTGAGGGCGTAAATGCGACCTAACCAGGAGATCTTATAGGCCGTCCATTTGTGCAGATCTTGTAATATTTTCTGGATAAGGGAGGGGAAGTTGCGCTTGTAGAGTGTACTATATGTAGGGGTGAGGTGGATACCCAAATATTTTAGTGAGTGGGATTGCCATCTATAGGGGAAAAATGATTGTAGTGTAGTGAGTAGTTGAGGGGGGATTTTAATAGGTAGGGCTTCCGTTTTATCCTGATTAAGTTTGAATCCTGAGAGGGATTCAAACGTTCTTAAAGTGTCGTGTAGGACTGGGAGTGTAGTGAGGGGATTAGTGAGGGTAAGGAGTATGTCGTCGGCAAAGAGGGAAATTTTGTATTCTCGTTTACCAAATAGGATTCCTGTGATGTCTGTATTTTGTCTTATAGCTGAGGCCAGGGGCTCAATGCTCAGGGCAAATAATAGGGGGGAAAGAGGGAAGCCCTGTCTAGTGCCGTTATGGATCGGAAAAGGGGATGGGGGGGGCAAAAGGTAATTTAATCGAAGCTGAAGGGGATGAATATAAGAATTTGATCATGGATAGGAATGGGCCTGAGAAGCCTTGGTGGTTTAGGACATGGAACAGGAAAGGCCAATTGAGACGGTCAAAAGCCTTCTCTGCGTCTAAACTCAGGAGCAGAGAAGGATTGTTTGATCTATTCATTATAGATATGAGGTCTATAGCTCGGCGGGTGTTATCCCCTGCTTGTCTACCCATAATGAATCCTACTTGATCGTTATCAATAAGTCTATTAAGGATAGGGTTGAGGCGGTTGGCTAAAGTTTTTGTGATGATCTTCAGATCTGAGTTGAGAAGGGAAATGGGGCGGTAGCTTTGGGGTAAGTGGGGATCCTTACCGTCTTTTGGGAGAACAGTAAGCAGGGATGATAGTAAGGAGGGAGGGGGGGTGTCCCCTCTCATAATCCTATTTGCTAAATTTACAAGGTGGGGAGTAAGAATGGAGCTGAAGTTTTTGTAATAGGAGTAAGGAAGGCCGTCTGGTCCTGGGGATTTGGACGATGGGAGAGCTTTAAGTATTTCTGAGACCTCTTCAGTGGTTATGGGGGTATTAAGGGATAAGCGTTCTTGTTCTGTGAGTTTTGGGAGGTTTAATTGGGTGAGGAAGGATAGGACCCTTGAGTCATAGTTTGGGGAGGAGGAGGGGTCTGGTAAATTGTACAGTTGCTCGTAAAAAGATGTAAAGATTTGAGCTATCTGGTGGGGATCATGGTGAAGAGTGCCCTGTTGGTCTTTTAAGGAATGGACTGCCTGATATGATCCCCTGGGGTTTAGCTTTCGGGCCAGTATGGTATGGGGTTTGTTACCTCTTTCGAAAAATAGCTGTCTTGTCCATTTTAAGCTTTTCTCTAGTTGAGATGATTGAAGAGATCTAATGTCTAGTTTTATGCGTTGAATATCAGAGAAATGATCTTGTATGGGCTGTGATTTATATATAGAGTAAGCCTTAGCAAGAGAGGTATTAAGCTGTGTCAACTTTTCAGAGGAAAAACGTTTAAGTTTGGAGCTTTCCGCAATGAAGAAGCCTCTTATAAAGGCTTTATGGGATTCCCAAACTAAGCCAAAGGACGAAACTGAGTTTATGTTTATATCAAAGAATGACTGCAATTCTTTACAACATTTTGATATTAAAGTTTTATCCCTGAAAAGTGACTCGTTTAATCTCCAATGCATAGGTTTGTGGGGGGAAGATAGCCAGTCAAGTTCTGCTGTTACTGCTTGATGGTCTGACCATGCAGTTGGGATAATATTTGAGGAGATAAGTATCGGCAGAGTTGGGGCATTAGCGAAAAAATAGTCTATTCTAGAGTAGGAGGCATGAGGGGAGGAGAAAAAAGTGTACTCAACACTCGTGGGGTTAGCTATGCGCCATAGATCAAAGAGCCTATACTTCCTTAAGAGCACCCTAAATTTACGTGAGTTTCTGTCATGGGAGGCTTGGGAGGAGGAGGAGGATGGGGTACTCCTGTCTTTTGTAGATGAGAATGCCAAATTGAAGTCACCTCCTAGGATAAGACTCCCTTTCATTACTTTATTAAGTTTTACCAGAAAGGTAGTAAGGAAAGAAATCTGATGGGATGTGGGGACATACACATTGGCTATCGTGATTGATTTTCCTGCCAAAGTTCCCACCAATATTAAAAAATGGCCTTGAGGGTCTCTGATAGTTTTATCTATCTTCATAGGTAAGTCTTTTTTGCACAAGATAGCTACACCGGCACGTTTTTTTGGGCCTGAGGCCAGATGAGCAGAGGGATAGAATTTGTTACTGAGTCTTATGGAGTCACTGGAGGACAGATGGGTCTCTTGAAGGAAGACCAGGTCGCAGTCGAGTTTTCTGAGGTCTCTCAGTAAAGATGACCTTTTTTGTGGGATGTTCAGGCCCTTGGTATTAAGTGTGTATAGGTTAACCATTTTCTATGTTGTAGATATGCACATATTTAAGGGCAGAGAGTATCTGGAGTGGCCAGTTGATAGAAAGAAAGATAGTAGGTGTATGAACAGCGGGAAACCAGAAAGGGTAAGTTATACAAGACAGTATCTGAAAAACAATAACAAAGAGATAACCACTGCTATTTATGTGGTAACATTGTGGGGCAACTCTAGGGAGCTGCAAAAATAAGAACTGCCAAAAAAGGTAACATGGTCCCTGGAAAAAAACCATGGGGCCATGCGGCAGTCCTCCGGAGGTGCATGTGGGTGAACCAAGAGGGTCACCCAGATCTCCTCGGCCAAATATACAATTCTATATAAAACTATAATCAGGGTCAACGTAACGATTGAGAACGGAGTTAAATTGGGAACACAACCTGGACATATGCAAAATATGACATTAATCTTCAGAGCAAGCATATCAAATCACATTGTGAGATAGAGAAGATATGATAAAAAAGCATATTTGCGTGGAGTTCAAGTCTGGAGCTGTGGCCATGTAGGATCATGGTTGGTGCAGATAGATTAGGTAGGTAAAGCTTCCATATCCTCAGATGGGTCTGGAAAGGTGAGACTGCGCAGGTGGCCTCTGGATCTGTCTGCCATGTGGCGGATCTTCCTTGGGGGGGAGCTTGGTGAAGAGGGTAGACTCTGCTGGGTGTTGAGAGTAGGGGGGAGGCGGAGGCCCAGTTGTTTAAGAAACATTGGAGCATCATCCATTTCTGAGACTGTGAAGCGCGCGCCATTCCTGTTTACGGATAGGCGGAAGGGAAAGCCCCATTGGTACTGTATTTTGGCGTCTCTCAGCAGTTGAGTGATGGGCCTAAAGGCTCTTCTTTTAGCCAGAGTAATAAGAGATAGGTCATTGTATATGGAAAGTTCGTCCCCCTTAAAAGAAACTGTGGAAGTGTTGCGAATTGCTCTCAAGAGGGCCTCTTTTGACTCATAGTAGTGAAGTCTGATTATAAGATCTTTAGGTCTCTGTGCTGAGGTTCTTCTCTCCCCCAGAGAACGGTGGGCCCTATCCATTCTCCACATTTCGTCAGGTAGCTCAGGTACTAGTGATTTATATAGTTCCAGAAGGTGGGGAAGGAGTTTATCAGAGGTGATGGACATAGACATACCTTTTATACGTATGTTTTGACGTCTTTCCCTGTTCTCGGAATCTTCCTGGGCGGCCTTTATTGATTTAATGTCACTTTGGATTAAGCGATGTTCATCCTCAAGGTCCTGTTGTTTAAAGGACATGGCCTCCATTTTTGTTTCCAGGGAGTTAGTGCGCTCTGCCAGGGTGGATAAATCACCTCTGAGGTCCTTCACTGCTGTGATGATCATCTGCTGGAGCGAGTCGTGCATGACTCGGTAGTGCCTGTCTAAGGCTGAGTCTAGCATGGCAGCGGTAAGCGGTGCGAGGTCTGGAGCCGAGGGACTCACGTCAGGCTGCGGTGGGGCCTGCTGCTGGGGTTGTGAGAGCTGGAGCGTCTCTGTAGCGCGGTCGGCACCATCTTGGATCGCTGGGGGGCGGACATACCGATCCATGGAGCCGGCTTGTGGGGCTGCCTTAAGGTTGCTTTTTGCAGCCATCTGTGCCCAGGGGTGTCCGCTGGAAAGACCCGTTGCGGCCGCGCTGTTTAAGCGGATGGGGAGCGGTGTGCGGCCTGATATGGCGGAGATGTGGGCAGGAGCTCGGAGCCTAAGCGGCCATCTTAGAATCGCTGCGCATGCGCCTCCTCTCTGTCTCTGTTTTTACCCCCCGTGCCCCGCTTTTCCCCTCGCTCTCTGCCTCCCCTATGGACTCACCTTCCAGCCCGAGTCCAACGCTGTCTGTCCTCCGCTCTTCTGCTCCCAATAGCCGCGTATAGCACCGCTAGATGCAGCATTGCACCGCTTCCTGTATGTCATGAGACACATGACATACCGGAAGCCAATGGATGCTGCATCTAACAATGCCACACGCGGCTATTGGGAGCAGGAGGCGGAGAGCAGAGGACAGACAGCCTTGGACTCAGTTCGGAGGTGAGTCCACCACTGCTGGTGCTGCTGCGGGGACATGCACAGGCACTCAGGGGAAGTTTGAAGCCATTTGTTCAAACTTCCACCAGCCGGAAATGGCGTCATCACGACCGATCAGGCCGTTTGTATCGGTGGGTCGTTCGTATGCCGGGCGTTCGTAAACCGAGGACTACCTGTACTATTAGTGACATTCCCATGTACAGCAATTGACACTTTCTTGATACAGGAAATACCAAGAAAACACAGGTCAGAAAGTCTTAGCCACAACAATTGGTAAAGAAAGGGTCGGGGGAAATACAGGCCTGCATAAAAGGGAGTGAATAATTGCAGCACTTGGGAGCCTGGAGGAGGAATTGGCTGCACTTAAGGGACAGGATGGGTTAATGGCTGCAATACAGTATGCAGTGCAGTCATTATCCCCTCCTGGTCCCCAAGTGCAGCCATTAACTTTGCTGGGTAGACTTATACTTTCCAGCTTAAGAGTTTCAACTATTGGGTTCGACTTCTACACAAGGTCGACTTGTAATCGAGTATATATGGCATATGCATGCAGTACTTTTACACTGAACAATTTATGCCCCTTTCTGTCTCTCAGAGCTCACAATCTTTACCACTTCATCATACGGGTGTTTTCACCTCAAGGACAGAAGCAACTTCCCCCTGGCAGTGCTCCTCCCATTCATTCGCCAATAACTTTATCACTAATGATCATAGGTAAATGATCTATAACTTTACTTTATTTTCACATTAGTTCCCCTTCCCCAATCGCCACCACATAAATAACACTAAGAGCAATTGGCGAGTGTACCCACTGCAGAAACACTGGAGGCATATATGCGCCCAGATAGACCAGAGCGGTTGATAACTGGACGACAATTGTCATCCAGATAGGATTAAGTGGTTAAAGTACCCCTGACCTGAAGCAAAGCTACTCAAGCTAAGCACAGAGGTCCGTTCATGCTGGATCTACATACCTCTGTGTGATGTCTGTTCATCTCCTCGTTCCCGCCCAGTCTCCACAATCACTCCTTAAAAAATGGGACTTTTTGCTAAATTCAATTAGTCAAGTTTACAGACAGGAAGAGGCAAGTCTTGCTGTGATGTTCCCGCCCACCATTTCTTCCTCTTCCCCACTTCATTCACTCCGCTTGTAGTGGTCTGAAACTCAGCATTTCTTCTTTGCTCTAAAAGATTATTTGCAGCCTTAAACCTACTACCACGAAAATATGTGTAGCAGAACAGCATGTTGTTCTTCAGAAGAAAGCTCCTTGCTTCAGTGGGCACGAAACGCCTGCGCAGTAGAGTGGACCGGATCAGGCTCGTCTATTTCCATTCGAGCCCATTGGGAAACAGCTAGCGTTCCTGCGCTCACCACTAACAAGCCCTTGTCAGTGGATATTTAGGGGTCCCAGTGCTGGATCCCATCTAGTGAGGAGCAGGGGAAGCCTCTTTAGGATCCAGAGACTTCCCACTCCCGAGGTAAGTACCCCCTGGGAGTACTTTTTATCAACAGGTACACTTTAATGCATTAGATCATAGATTGAAGTTGTCTATAATGGTGCTTCAAACCCATTTCTAACATAAAATTAGCAAAGAAACCCGCTCTGTGCCTGCAGGAAAGGACCTTGCTGCTCCAAGCTGCAGGAGCCTTTGTTAATACAGAGACTTTGTCATAAATAGTTCTGCTCCTGCAAGAAAGAGTTGCATGGACTGCTGGCACGAGTACAAGGGAGACATGAGCACAATATCACACTGGCTGAATAAATATACCATGTTAAGGCTCTGTGTGAGAGGCTTACAATTATTCTGTTATTACTAGCACTGTCAATGCCTGGCAAACATAACAAGGAAAAAGGGGGAAAAAGTAAACAATACGGATATGGCATAGATGAGGTACGATCCTAAAGTCTTCCCTGCTATTTAGGGGAGGGGGGGGGAGGGCTAAGTCTAGACCATTACACATGTGTGTGGCATTTCCATGGAAAAGGTGATTATGTGGGAATTCTGGGAAATGTGTTTATGTGGTACCCTATTTCTCTGATGAATAGGCCCGCTTCTCAATGCTCTGGGAGGTAACTGCTACCTGAGCTTTCAATTACATTCTCTCTGATCCCGGAGAAATCTAAGAGGGGGTGTGATGTACGCATTATGAAGAATAGAGCGATGCCATCTCCTCAGCGAACACTATCCCTCTGCTAATGGAACAGAAGGAAAATGATGATTATAAACTTGAACAATGACACTGGAATCCATGCCAAACAAAGCATAAGCACTCTATTCATTTAAATGCTGACAAATAAAAGCAAATCAATGGCAGGCTAGGCTGGGAATGCTTTCTAATCAGCTAAATCAATGTCAACAATGAAAGTGAAACGGTGGTGAAACGGAGATGGTTATGGGATATATGTGCGGGTCTGCAGCTAATCCTACCGTCGCAGGCAGGCCTGTGTTATCATACCTGTGCTGTGTGTGACATTGCCTACATGTATCTCTATAGAAGGTCATATATCCCCTATAGAAAAGGAGCTGTAAGCACTACTCAGAATATATGGGTTCTTAAAGAGGAGCTGTTAGGTATAAGGTCTCAGAGAAAATAAACACATATATCAGTAGCTAAAGATTGGCTGTACTTACATTACATATGCATTTCACTGTCCACGTTTGTACTTCACAGAATTTGTATATAGTATATGTAGAGATTGATGCTCCTGACAGCTCATGGCAGGTTCCATGTTTGTCTGTCTCCTATGAAGCCAAATGTGTCCTCATGCCCTGCCTGCTTCCTGATCACAGAAAAGCTCGTACTAAATAACACTAGTGTGCAGTGAATATTAATTAGCCATGTGGCTAGGAACAATAGCGGACTCCTGCAGTGTACTCTGCCCGAGATTTATTAGTGCTGTGCGCGCTGGACTGAGTTACAAGCTGCTGAAACTTGATCCTGTAACTTCTCCTTAGCAGCCGAGGGGAGGGCCCCAGAATGCTTTGCAGTATTGTATGCGGCTTGCGTCCTCTTAAGAGCTTGGGTCTAACAGCTTTGCTGATAAGCACACATCAAATGAAAGAGAGATTTTTATCTTCACTATTGCCTTTTTGGCTTCCGTCTAAACTGTTTAACACAGGAGAATAGAGGTTTAAATTAGCTTCTGCAGCCTGACAGTTACTCTTTAAAGAGACTCTGTAACAAAATGTTCAGCCTTATTTCTTGCATCCTATAAGTTCCTATACCTGTTCTAATGTGCTCTGGCATACTGCAGCCTTTCCTAGTTGCACAGTGGCTGTATTATCTTTGTTATATAATCTAATCTTCTTTCCTTTGTCAGCTTCGTCGGCTCAGGCACGAATGTGCTGCTCTGCTGTGATAAGTAGAAGTTATACACACCCTCTCCACGCCCCCTCCAGGCTCTGTATGAGTCACAGACTGAGCTTCTCTCAGCCTATCACATGTTGGTTAGCAGCCATGTTATTTGTTCGTAAACACTGCCGAAAACTGGCAATTACAAGACAGGATTGCAGCAGGGAGTGGCAGAAACAGCACAGAGGGGCCCAGGAGAACATAATGAATAGAATGGTATGCTTTTTATTGTAAGAATTTTACAGTACAGATTATCTTTAATAAATAGGTATTTAGTAATTAACCACTTAAGGACCCCCCTAGTGACCAGGTTATTTTATACAATTAAGGCCACTGCAGCTTTAAAGGTTCGCTGCAGGGCCGCACAACTCAGCACACAAGTGATTACCTCCCCTCCTTTTCTGCCCACCAACAGAGCTTTATGTTGGTGGGCTATGATCGCTCCCAGGATGCTTTTTTTTATAATAATTTTTCTTTGTATAATAAATCTGCCTATTTTTTCCCCCCTACCCTCCCCCCAGCAGCCAATCAGTGCGATGTCATTGGCTGCAGAATAGGCTGTCACACGGCTGCCCCCGGTACAGCAACGCCATAGATAGCAGCACTGTACACAGTAAATAGACAGAAGTTTCTGTCTAACAGTCCCCTAGTGGCAATCGCTGCTGGGAGATTGATGACGGTGCGGAGCATCAGCACGTGCAATCTCCTGCAAAACACGCCCCCAGGACTGCACGCCAATCAGCGTTAGGCGGACCTGGGGCTGCCGCCGTGTCCACGCCAGTTGGCGTGGAGCGGTCTTTAAGAAGTTAATGTAGTCATCTGGCTGCACTGGGGTCCCGGGTTCAAATCTTGGCCGGAATACTGTATGCATGGACTTCCTATTGTCTCCCCATGGATTTAATCCCAGTCACAGTCTAATGTGATTTGAGATGTGAGAGGAAGTGATGGGCATGTCTAGAAGAACTCATGGAGAAGCATGTGATTTGTTTGATCAGCTGATAGATTTGCAAAGCTCTGATTTGCTGGAATCCCATCCTGCTTTAACACATGATCATGACTAGCAAATCAGAGACTAAAGGTGGCCATACATAAGAAGATGTATGGACAGATCGACCAAGAAACCGATCTCTCTCTCTCTGATCGAATCTGATCGGAGAGGGATCTGTTTTCTGCCCATACATCACAGATAGCATGCTGAAATCGATCAGGATCAGTGTATGTGGATTACAGAGCCCGAAGTCAGCGTCGGACGCAGACAGGTAAAGTTATAGTGCATGAAGGGGGGGCATATTTACCTTTGGGGGACAACATCATGTCGATCCTCCCAATATTACCGCCGTGCATCCGATCGACCACAACAGTATTATCAAATTATCAAATCGAAAGGCGATCGGCCTTCAAGTTGATAGATGTATGGGTACGTTTAAATATCTATCACCTGACCAAAATGATCACATGCTTCTCCAGGAGTTCTCCTAGACATGACCTTCACTACGTCTCACATCTCAAGAGTTAATTGAATCATCCCCCCACGCACCACCACCACTGTTATAAATATGGTGCTATGATAGGTGGATGCAATCTTCATTTCATCACAGGACAAACTCAGTCCACAGTTTGCAGGATAAGCGCCATTAGGCTGCCTCCGGCTCCCGGGCTGGAGGTTGGACACCAAGCCAAAACAATATCAGACAGCCGTATAGAAAGTCCTCCACATCACTCAGAAACGTCCGTATTTAGCGAACAGTCTTCAGTCTGTGTGATTAGGATATGCACAGCAAGGACAGAGTTAACTGAGCCAGAAAATGGAGATTTGGCTTGTGTGTTGTCAAATGATACGCTGTCATATCCGTGAAGCTGTGAGGAGAAGGGCGACTCTACTCTGCAAACAACATTACACACAATTGGACTAAACTGTTATTTTCTCCTAACAAGACTTGTCCATGTGAAACATGCAATTACGTGACGGAAAACACGGCCGTCTTCCCTCACCACAGACCAGACTGCATACATAACACCGCCAGTATTGTGACACAACGGGCCGCTATCAGAGCGGCTGCCATAAGATCAGCCTGTACTGCCCTGAAACAACCAATCACATCTTCCCTATCCCTTTCAAGCTATTTTTTCTTATGGTGACTGTTTTCAGAACTGATTAACTATAATATACAGCAGGGCTTTGGAGTCGGAGTCGAGGTTGGAACAATTTTGGGTACCTGGAGTCGGTGGTTTCCTAAACTGAGGAGTCGAGTGATTTTTTACCGACTCCACAGCCCTGAAACACAGGCCCATATGCAATTCACTTTTTTACCTGAATTATCTTCTGACCTAAGAGATAATTTTCACCTACACTTTAAACCAAGTTTTCAGCATTTTACAATTGAAAAACTGCTCAAAAGTTGGTGAAAAATTACTATAAAATGTATTTTCAGTATTTACTTGATTGCTGGTGGTTTAAAAGGCATTGTATGACAACTTGTGAAAATTTCACCTAGGAGAACACTCAGGAGAAAAAGTGAATTGCATATGGGCCACAGGGAGTTATTAGGTTTATGAACGACCCACCGATACGAACGGACAGAAAATGTCACATTTGAGTTTGTGGGAGCAAGTAAAACATTTTTTTTCAAAAAGACCTTGTAGATTTTGAGAAAATGAATTTTAAAACAATTCTAAGAAATAATGTTTTTTACACTTGGCAAAATTACCTTTTGCTGCATTACACTACACTATATAGCGAGTTTTGGGTTCTGCACATTTCATGCATTTTAAAACAAACATGTGGTCTAGTGCTGCGGCGCTTTGAAAATTGCAGAGGTGACACTGAGGGAATAGGGTAACAAGAGGTGACATGGGGGGCAGAGGTGGCACAGAGGGGGGCACTGAGGGAATAGGTTGACACAGGTGACATGGGGGGCAGAGGTGGCACAGAGGGGGGCACTGAAGACACAGGGGGACAGAGGTGGCACAGAGGGGGACACTGAGGGAATAGGGTAACAAGAGGTGACATGGGGGGCAGAGGTGGCACAGAGGGGGACACTGAGGGAATAGGGTGACAGAAGTGACATGGGGGGCAGAGGTGGCACAGAGGGGGGCACTGAGGGAATAGGGTGACAGAGGTGACATGGGCGGCAGAGGTGGCACAGAGGGGGGCACTGAAGACACAGGGGGACAGAGGTGGCACAGAGGGGGACACTGAGGGAATAGGGTGACAGAGGTGACACGGGGCAGAGGTGGCACAGAGGGGGACACTTAGGGAATAGGGTGACAGAGGTGACATGGGGGGCAGAGGTGGCACAGAGGGGCGCACTGAAGACACAGAGGGACAGAGGTGGCACAGAGGGGGACACTGAGGGAATAGGGTGACAGAGGTGACATGGGCGGCAGAGGTGGCACAGAGGGGGGCACTGAAGGCACAGGGGGACAGAGGTGGCACAGAGGGGGACACTGAGGGAATAGGGTGACAGAGGTGACATGGGCGGCAGAGGTGGCACAGAGGGGGACACTGAGGGAATAGGGTGACATAGGTGACATGGGGGGCAGATGTGGCACAGAGGGGGGCACTGAAGACACAGGGGGACTGATGTGGCACAGAGGGGGACACTGAGGGAATAGGGTGACAGAGGTGACATGGGCAGCAGAGGTGGCACAGAGGGGGACACTGAGGGAATAGGTTGACAGAGGTGACATGGGGGACAGAGGTGGCACAGAGGGGGGCACTGAAGACACAGGGGGACAGAGGTGGCACAGAGGGGGACACTGAGGGAATAGGGTGACAGAGGTGACACGGGGCAGAGATGGCACAGAGGGGGACACTGAGAGAATAGGGTAACAGAGGTGACATGGGGGGGGGGGGGGGGCAGAGGTGGCACAGAGGGGGGCACTGAAGACACAGGGGGACAGAGGTGACACAGAGGGGGATGCTGGAGGCACAGGACAGTATCGGGTAAAGAACAAACTTACAGTCCCTATCTTGTTAGTTAACAGGGGACTACCTGTACATAGAAAGGGAACAGAGTATCTTTCAAACATGGCCTGGAATGCACATTGCCTGCTATTAGATGGTAAAAATCTACAAGTATTGGTTGCTATATGGCCATATACAGCCATATGAAAAAAAAATCCTGTGATCATTCTCCAAGTCATTCTTTTTAATTGGATGACTTGTGCTGTCCGCTTTCCACCTAAATAAGAAAAATAACATTTATATTGAGATTTTCTCCTGGTGGACTCAAAGCAGCAGAGATGCAGCCACTAGGAAGTGCTCTATAAGCAGTAGCAGCATTAGGGAGTCTTGCTCAAGGTTTCTCGCTGAATAGATGCAGGTTTTCTGAACAGGAAGAGCTAAGATTCAAACCTTGTTCCCCTGTGTCAGAGGCAGAGCCTATAACCAGTACATTATCCAGCCACCATAAACAGCATGACTCAGCTGTGACTACTCAATAGGCCAATTGACCTGCAGTATTTTTTCATATGGTTGGATAAGACAGTAAAAGGTGTTTTGAATAAGAAACAGCATCTGCGCTTTTATTAAGCACTTTGGGTTTAGGACTTAGCAAGTAAGTCATACACATGGATCAACCAAAGGGTCATGTTTAATCGCAACTATATGCATTGCTAATTCAGTGCACAAAACTTGAATGCCACACATAAAAAATGGAAGGCTGCACAAGGGTTTGTATTCAAATATGCAGAGAGGATATATATTTTGTATGGGAAGGACAGGGCAAGGGGGGAAGGTGAATCATAGATAAGGGTGAAAGTGTATTGATTTCCTGACATTGAAATGGTTTGATTATTTTGTATTTACGGCTGAGAAGTAGTCGGAAGCAGAATTATACATTGTCATGCAACCAAATGCTGTCTGCGCAGATTACTGTCCAGACACAAATCCTCAAAATCAGCAAGTCTGTCTACCGTATGACTTTCTTCCCACCGGACTAATTGTGTGTTAAATCAGGAACTCTGAATTTAACTAGACTTGTCAGGATGGGAACGCGGAGGACATTATCTCTGACCCAAAATGCTCATCTTTTCATTATAATAGTTTCTCGGGTTTCACACATAGTATATCGCTGCCAAGCTTTCTGGATAGACTGTTGCTTCTTAAGGTGGCCATACACTGGTCGATTTGCCATCAGATTCGACCAACAGATAGATCCCTCTCTGATCAAATGTGATCAGAGAGGGATTGTATGGCTGCCTTTACTGCAAACAGATTGTGAATCGATTTCAGCATGAAACCGATCACAATCTGTGGTGGTGCTGCCGCTGCCTTCTCCCCACCACCCCCGCATACATTACCTGCTCTGGCTGGCACGTGTCCCCGCTGTCACCGATGTCTTCTTCTCCGCTGGGTTCCGGTCCGGCTGGCTTCACTTCTTTCTGTCCGGGGAAGTTTAAACAGTAGAGGGCGCTCTACTGTTTAAACTTCCTGCCGGAACAGGAAGTGAAGCCAGCCGGACCGGAACGCGGAAGCCAGCGGAGAAGAAGACATCGGTGACAGCGGGGACACGTGCCGGCCAGAGCAGGTAATGTATTGCCGCTGTATTGCGTCGGTTGTCGGGGATTCGAACGCTGCTATCGACGCACTCCCGACCTGCCGGCGATCGAGAAAAATCTTCCGCATGGACGGCTCGACAGGAACCATTAATGTCGGACGGAAATCACCCGTTTGCGTTTGCGCAACGATTTCACAGCAGATTCGATCACAGTGATTGAATCTACTGTACATCGGCGGGAAAATCATTAGGTGTATGGGCCCCTTTAGAGCTGTAATTTTGGCACCATTGTTTTAGGCTCCAGTTTTTTTGTTTTTCGTGCAGTACTCTTTCTGATGTTGTTTCTGCTTTCTTCGGAACACACAACAAACAAACATTCAGCAGTAATACAACCTGCCAGCAGTAAAGATGTTGCTTGTTCTGATAAATGTAGAAATGTAAATAAGTAAAACTCATTAAATTTCACTTTTATTGCAGGGAAAAGGCAATCCCATATAGTTAGGTGTTGAGTTATTGTTACAATTGACAGCAAAAAAACATAATTTCAACTTGCTTACTTTGTTGTTACATACAAATAGGTGCACAAAACACAGCCATCTACGGTGAGAATTGCAAAGTATGATACCAATAATTGGCAGTACCAAAGACAGAAAAGTGAGGGAATAACAAATTTACACTCTTCTACATTCTACAGTGTTTAATTTGATGGGGTGTGTGTCAGGCTTGAAGAGCTTTTCCAATATTGATCGGAATTCTCACAGCCATGACAGTCTGGTGTAAAATCTGCTTCATTCAGCTGCAACATCAGCAGAAGTAATGACCCTTTTAACTTTTCAGAACTAAAACTTTATCAACATCGCTTCCACAGCTAGATAAAAAGTATTTTGCCTTCTATTTGCTTTTCAAAACATCTGTCTAAATTCTGTTTGACTTCATCATTTGCATAGACAGCATAACTAGTTTTTTGTTTTTTTTTTCCACTTGCTGTACTGGAACACTAGTCTTACTAAGAAACTGTCTCATTTATTTCATCATGCCAGTTCAAGTACCCTTTAAGTTTCCAGTATGTTTTTGGGAGGATATTGGAATACAAACTCTATGCAGATACAGTAGTGTCCTGACCCAGATTTGAACCCAGAATGCTAGTATTTCGGGGTGAGAGTGCCATTCTTCACACCACCATG